>NC_092877.1:182376805-182681389 GCF_028372415.1 Notamacropus eugenii | reverse complement strand
TACCTTTAAAAATAGGATAACTTAATTGGCAAAAGAGGTCCAAAAAGCTAATGAGGAGAAGAAGGCATTAAAAGGTAGAATTATCCAAATGGAAAAAAGGCTAAAAAGCTCACTGAAGAAAATAGGTCTTTAAAAATTAGAATGGAACAGATGGAAGCTAATGACTTCATGAGAAACCAAGAAATTACAAAATAAAACCAAAAGAATAATAAAATGGAAGATAATGTGAAATATCTTACTGGAAAAACTGCTGATCTGGAAAATAGATCCAGGAGAGACAATTTAAAAATTATGGGACAACCTGAAAGCCATGGTCAAAAAAGAACCTACACAGCATCTTTCATTAAATTATCAAGGAAAACTGCCCTGATATTCTAGAACCAGTGGACAAAAATAAATATTGAACGAATCCACTGATCACCTCCTGAAAGAAGTCCCAAAAGAAAAACTTCTAGGAATATTGTAGCCAAATTCCAGAGTTCCCAGGTCAAGAAAAAAATATTGCAAGCAGCTAGAAAGAAACAATTTGAGTGTTGTGGAAATACAATCAGGATAACAGAAGCTCTAGCAGCTTCTACATGAAGGGACTGAAGGGCTTGAAAATGATATTTCAGAAACCAAAGAAACCAGAATTAAAACCAAAAATCACCTACCCAAGGAAACTGAGTACAATACTTCAGAGGAAAATGGTCATTCAATGAAATAGAAGACTTTCAAGCATTCTTGATGGAAATATCAGAGCTGAAAAGAAAATTTGACTTTCAAACACAAGAATCAAGAGAAATATGAACAGGTAAACAGTAAAGAGAAATCACAAGGGACTTACTAAAGTTGAACTGTTTATATTCCCACATGGAATGATAATGTTTGTAACTCTTGAAAGTTTTCTCAGTATCTAGGTAGTTGGAGGAATTATACACACACACATAGACACAGTGTGTGTGTCTGTGTGTGTGTGTACACAGAGAGAGAGAGAGAGAGAGAGAGAGAGAGAGAGAGAGAGAGAGAGAGAGAGAGAGAGGCAGAGAGGCAGAGAGACAGAAAGGCAGAGAGGTAGAGAGCACAGAGTGAGTTGAATAGGAAGCGATCGTATCTACAACATTATATAATTAAGGGGTGAGAAAGGAATCTATTGGGAGGAGGAAGAGAGAAATGGAATGGGGCAAATGATCTCTCACAGAAGAGGCAAGAAAAAGCTTTTCCAATGGAAGGGAAAAGGGGGGAGGTTAGAGGGAACAAGTGAAGCTTACTCTCATCATATTTGGATCAAGGAAGCAATAACATGCACACTCAATTTCGTATGAAAATCTATTTTACATTACAAGAAAGTAGGGGAGAAGGGCATAACCAGGATAGAGAGGATGATGGAAGGGTGGGCAAATGGAAGGAGAGAGCAATTAGAAGTAAACACTCTTGGGGAGAGACATTGTCAAAAGACAGAATAGAATAAATGGGAGACAGGATAGGATGGAGGGAAATGTAGTTAGTCTTGCACAACATGACTGTTATGGAAGTCATTTGCAGAACTACACATATATAGCCATTATGGAATTACTTTCCTTCCCAGTGGGGATGGGTGGGGAGGGAGGAAGGAAGAAAAGCTGGAACTCAAAGTTTTAGGAACAAATGTTGAGAATTGTTTTTGAGTATAATTGGTAAATAAGAAATAGAAGTAATGGGATATAGAAATTTATCTTGCCCTACAGGACAAGAGAGAAGATGGGAATAAGGGAAGGGAAAGGTGTTAGAAGGGAGGGCACATTGGTGGAAAAGACAATCAAAATGTATGGCATTTTGCGGGGAGGAGGGAAGAGATAGGGAAAAAATTTGGAACTTAAAATTTTGTGGAAATGAATTTTGAAAACTTAAAATAAATAATTTATTTTTTTTTTAAACTCATACTGGCTCTTTTTAAGTAACAATTTCAAGTGAAAGCTCTCAGAGGTGTTACTGAAACCTAATTCTATCAGGAACCCTGGATTTTTGAAATCGTCAATTATTCTAGTTAAAATCAGTAGCTTCAATCCCAGAGAAAATAGCCAAAGGATTTCAGAAATTAACTACTTTCCTCTGCTATTTTTCATTAATGGAGGAGTGTTGGTGTGGTAAGATGGTGGTGGTGGTGAACGTTTGCTGAAAGTAATTACAAAGTCTTTCTATTAACAGTAATAATTAAATGTGACATTTGTCATTAAAATATCATTATGTTTTTCAACAAATCTTCAAAATGAGCGGAATATGTCTATGCCTAGTTGGGGTGAAGTCTTGGATTCAGACTAAGGGGAGGACATAATGATTTACAAAATCGTGTGCAATTTCTTTCCTAATTTCTCACCTTGAAATATGTTTTCTATTAAACAAAAAAAAAAATAACAAAAAACTGTCCAACCTTTCCAGTGACTGTATTGTTAATGTGTTTTTTTGCAAAATGGGAAAATCTTTCCCATTCATTTATAGGCCCACGTCATGTGCTTGAATCACACGGAAGTCTGAGCCACATGAGTCTGTGGTGGAGGAGCTTAACAAGCAGGTGGAGAAGGAAGGTTGGGGAGCAGGAAGAGTGGAGCAGAGTTGAAAGGAAGTTGCACACATCAGTTAGAGCAGAGGGAGAGAGAGGAAGCAGACAGTGAGCTGTGAGTGTTAGTTTGTGGGTCCCTAGCAGAGAGAAGGCCCCCTGCATTGTCATTACACATAGATTTATTTGTTGTTTTGATGGATTTGACTTTCTGTTGTTGGGATTCAGTTTTCTGGTGTTTAAATAAATGTTTTGGTTCTGTGTTCCATGTGGAGAGTCTGCTATATTTTGCAATTTAGAATGATGCTGGCATATTCATAGATGCTGCAGGCTCTGTGAGTATTGCCTTAGGACTACAATGGTTCCATTTTCCCAAGACTTATATAGTGAATTTTGAAAGGATATATTTATTACATCAAACATAAAAATTTTTATTGTGACCCAGACTCAGTTGTCATTTAAATCAAGAGAAAACTAATGAATAAAGCCAATAATTTAAAAGTCAGTAGATCAATGTTCTGCATCTTATTTGGTTTGTAACTCATTTTTGATGATTGCTTTCCTGATTGCAGAAAATAAAATTCCAAAGGAAGAGAAGGGAAGCAAAAAAATATAGCATCCACCCCTAACTGTAGGATTGAGTCAGGAGAAACCTAGTCATACTTGGCTTGGTCCCCAGAAACATTTTCTAGGGTCATACTTCAAATCTGACCAGTGTGACAAAACATGCCAGAACTTTCACCTCCCCCCAACCCAGAATAACTTTCAAGATCCCAGGATCTATTCCCTACAACCAGGAAGCATCAGACCAGATGACTTCCAATAAACTTTGTGGAGGAGTTCATTACCAAAATAAAATTTAAAGTGAATATTAATAACATAATAGGGACAACAGAATTCAATGGCCAGACTTTGAATTGGGAGTCATAAATGTTTGTGTTCCTCCTCTTTTCACTGCTATACTCTTCAAAAATTCATTTAAGACGTGTCAAAAAAACAGACACATCTTTTTCTCTTCATTTTCAAAGTGAGAAAAAAACATTGCTCGTCTGTCACAGTAATTTTAAATTAATTACTTAATTATATCATGATGCTAGCCAATTAGACAACACAAAAATGAACTAAGAGTAAAATAATAGAAATAACTAGACCTGTAATATCAAAAAAGTTAAATACAAATGCAAACAAAGAAGGTTTAGAAAACAGAAAAGTCAGTTCTCAGTTCCCATTTATTAATCTCCTCCAAATTCAAGTCATCTATTTTCACAGCTTAAAAATAAAGCTTCCCTTTTTTTCTTCCAACTTCTTTGGCATATATGATAGTAATTACTTTTTATTGTGTTTCCTTAACATAATCTGTTTCAGATTTTTGATCCTACATTTCACAAAAGAGATAGTACAATTACTGACAAATTGTATGAGTTGGAGTAACAAGGAACTTAAAATTTGAGGTTTAATTAGAATTTCTGCAATGAATTATATGCATCCCTTGCTGTTTCCTTTCCCCTCTAAAAACAATAATATTGTCTAATAAGGAGTCTAATTTTTTAATTTCCAATAGTAGGAGATGAACTTTGACAACCTATTTCTTTTGTAGTCACTTTTTTAAAAATCACTTCTCTTGCTATTGGTTTGCATGGCTTAATTAGGTTCTCTGACAAGAATAGTGTCATTTACTGTTTAAAGAGAACTTTCTTTGTCAATATATTCTCTCTCTACTTATTGTCTTTGCTTTCATTTTACTTTATCCTTTCGGGAGATTTCTGAATATAAAGGGTAAGAGGTCAAATCATAACATGATTTAGATGAGACATCCAATCTTGCACCCTCTAGCTACAAAACATCTCTCCGGCTATCACTGAGCTTAAAGTTATTATCAGGAAAATTTAGTATCTCAGAGCTGCTTTAATGGACCTAAGTGACAGTGTCACTCAGCATGTTCATATGAAGTTGTCTCAAGCAGAAATGACATCTTTATAGATTTTTAGAAAAAGTCCTGGGAGACTTGTGAAAGCAATTTAACATATGTGTGTGGTGCATTTTGTATATGCCTCAAACACTGAATCTGGGTTGATTATGAATTCAGCTTTTGCAAATTTGCAGAGCAGAAGAGAATATTATATATGTGATTTCCAAAATGGGCAAGGATGAGGTAGTTCTTCCTCCTAATTAATGAAATTAGCTAATTATAATTTAGTTTCTCATCATTGTTACTTACAGACCATCAAATGCAAAGTCAATATTAATGAAAAACAGAAAACTGACTTTTACCATAAATCAACTGCATACTAATTACTCCTAAAAAAAACCTTACAATTAAAATTATGGAAATATAAGAGTGCCATCATTCTTTTCTGCCAATAATATTGCCTGTGAAACACTACATCATTATTGTCAATTGCAATACCTAGGAAGGTGACATTTCCAGAATTAAACTTCTAGCCTAAATATAGTGACTTAAAATTTCTAGAGAAAGTAATTTATTCCTGGAAGCAACACAAAACAAATAACTTTATCACATGAGGGTACACGGTCAAATTGAAAAGTTTAATTCAACAACATTTAAATGTCTAGTATATAAGGCACTATGCTGGTCACTTGTGAAGATGCAGAGAAGTATTATAGTGTTGTGGGAAAATCAAGAGCTTTGTTGTCAAAGGAACTGGGTTCAAATACTTGCAGGGTTACTTGTGTGTGTGTGTGTGTGTGTGTGTGTGTGTGTGTCTGACATTGAACAAGTTACTTAACTTCTACAAGCCTCAGTTTGCTTAACTCTTAAATGAGGGATTTAGACTAGATAATTTCTAAATCTATCATGCTGTGAGAAGTAGGAACCTACTCTCAAGACATTTATAATTTAGTACAGGAGTACTGTAGATATTCTTCTGTTTCCAAATTTATGGGTATTTTTGTTTTGTTTGTAACTTTTTTTTCTAATTTTCTAAATAACTTCTTGCCTTTTAAGTGCCTTACTCAAAGTTATTTCACATATTACTCTTAGTTACCTCACCAATAATATGAAGGTCATTTGCTCAATCATCTGTAAGTGCCACTTTGAGTTCCTGAACAATCAGATTGAGTGAGAAGCAATACATGGTTAAGAAATTTTTTTTTAAATGTGGATTTTACAAAATATAACATTAAGTGATTACCCCTTTTTTAATTGTAGTTTTCATTTTTGCTCTCTCAGAATACTATGGACTGACATAGAAAGACCATTATTATAGATTCAAAAGATGTACACTTCCTTGTGAGTTAAAAAAAGTACTAGTTACAAGTCTTTCTAGGAAAAATTCCACATTCTAACTTTTGGGGAAGAAAAGAGAGATAGTATGGGGGGAATAGCAATAGAGAGGATCAAGAAAGACCAAAGTTCAAATCTTGCCTCTGACACTTAACAGGTCTGCAATTGCAGACAAGTAATGTAATCTCTTTAAGTGTCCATTTCATCATCTGAAAAATGGGAATAGGAATGTTCAAAGAACCCACCATACCAACCAACCTACCTACCAACGTAAATGATATAACACATATAAAGTACTTTGCAAACTTTGAAATCCTTGATATATGTCAGCTATTAGCATTGAAAAAGTTTAAATTCTAGGATAATGGTTTACCTTATGCATCGTGTATGCAAGTACTACAGACAGAGTGAAATGTGACTGTGGTTATAGAAACATGTATTTTCAACACGGCAAACTGCCATCCCAGATTATCATCATTAAGGAGGCACATGCAGCTATGAGAACATCATTATTGTTGTATACCTCCCACTGCTATGCTATGACCTTCTTTAATGAGGTAGAGATACTTTCTTCCTCTCCTCTTACTATATTATGGTTAAGCTGATTTTTAATGTCATTTCAATTAATTAATCAAACAAGCAAATATTTAAGAATTGTACCAGCTATGTACCAAACACCAAAAGGTGTATTCTTTCTAAACTGGCAAACAAACTCTCTCCTTCCCAAATGAATAAAAATGGCATCTAAAGGGAAAAACAATTTAGAATTAAAATTTATTTTTATGTTTTATGGAAAAGAGAGATGGTGTAAAATTATTAATAGCATTACTGAAAAAAAAGACAAAAGAAATGAAGCAAAATAAGTCCTAATTGCTTTGATTTCATCGTTGTTAGTGGCATATTTTTCCTTTAATTTTTAATACTGGTCATTTCTTTATCTTCTCTTTTTAAAATCATATTTTATTCATAAAACCAACTTCTAGTTTTATTTATTAATTCAATGGTTTTCTTCCACTCGATTTTTATTAATTTCACCTTTAGTTTTTAGGATTTCCAATTTAGTGTTTAATTGGGGATTTTTTGTTTGTTCTTTTTCTATTTCTTAATTACATATCCAATTCACTGGTTTACTCTTTCTCTATTTCACTGATACAAATATTCAGAAATATAAATTTTCCTCTGATTACTGCTTTTGCTGTATCACATAGATTTTGTCTTATTATCATCATTCTCTTTAATGAAATTGTTTATTTCTATATGTTCTTTAACTTTCTCCTTCTTCAAAATCAGGTTGTTTAGTCCTCAGTTTGTTTTTTTTTTCCTTTATGTCCATGGTCCCCTAAAATATATTTCTTTTTCATTGTGATCTGAAAAGGATATACTTAGTATTTCTGATTTTCTGCTTTCAACTAAAAAATTTTAATGAATAAACAAGAGATAGAGGGGAATGTGAGGGGTAAATATATCATTTCAATTACCTAAAATTAAAAAAGGTTTTGTACAAATACAAGAAATGTAGCCAAGACAAGAAGGAAAGCAGAAAATTTGGGGGAAATTTTATGGAAAATTTCTCAGATAAAGGTCTCATATCTCAAATATATGAAAAACCTTGCACATCTGTAAGAATATGAATCTTTCCCTAATAGATAAATTATCAAAGGATATAACCAGTTAACGTTCCAATGAAGAAATCAAATTAATTTATAGTCAAATAAAAATGTCCTAAATCATGACTGATTTTTAAAAATGCAAATTAAAACCACCTATTAGACTTCCTACAATGATTAAAGGGGAAAGTAACAAATAATGAGGGAGATGGGGAGAAAATGGGACACTAATTCACTATTGGTGGAACTGAACTGATCCAACCATTTTGGAAAGCAATCTGGAATTATGCTCAAAGAGTTATTAAACTCTTTGGAAACCATCTGTTTTCCAATATTATTAGGCAAAACAGAAAAGAAGTTATATATTCCAAAATGTTTAGAGTAGCTCTTTTTGAGTTAAAAAGAATTAGAAATTATGGGAGTGCCAATCAAATTGGGAAACATTGAACAAGTTGTATTATGTGACTGTGATTTAATACTCCTGGGCTATAGGAAGGGATGAACTTGATGATCTCAAAAAAAGCATGAATAGGTTTGCATGATATTATGAAGAGAAAATGAGCAGAACTAATGAAAGAATAAACAATAAAGAATGTTGTATACAATAATCAATATTGTTTTAAGGACAGTTGTGAAAGAATAAGTCATTTTGACTACTATAAAAGTCCAAATTAAGTACAAAGAACATATGAAAGAAGACACTATATGCATCCAGAGAAAGAAGTGATAAATGGAAACATGCATGGAATGGTTTTAAGTGTGTATATGTCTATCTGTCTGCCTGTTTCCCCATCAAATGGTAGTCATTTCATTTATAGACTGGGAGAGAGGGAAGAAAAATGAGAAACAGAGAAGAAAGTTACATGATAATTTATTATATATTTTTTAAAATATCAAATTATACATAAAAGATTTGAAGTTTCATGTGCAATTATCTTTTTTTTTCTACTATATTATGGAATTCCTTGTTCTGTTTCTTAAATTCAGAATAAAATACCATTTTAAAGAGAAAAGTGAGAAGGGAAAGTTAGTTTCCAGGAAACTTTCTGACCCAATTAAGGCAGATGATAAAAGTGATATTTTATTTATTTTTCTCCTTAATAAGAGTGATCATGGAAGAACATGTTTGGATAATTTGCAGTGAGTATAATTGGAGGGGCACCCAGAGAAATTATAAATCTCTTGAAGCATAAATTTGCTATTGTGCAAGTTTGCTGCTGTGCTAAGGTGGACCATACCCTAACAGAAATACAAAGTAGTGTCAAAGATAGCTTATTACCAAGTACATTTCAGAAAGTTTCTTTTTTCTTCTTAAAATGTCTCTTGTATAGAGTTTCAGAGAAGTCTGAATGAAGGGTAAATCTTTAATATTTTCAGAAGTATTGTAT
The DNA here is from genome assembly GCF_028372415.1 of Notamacropus eugenii. Classification (NCBI taxonomy): domain Eukaryota; kingdom Metazoa; phylum Chordata; class Mammalia; order Diprotodontia; family Macropodidae; genus Notamacropus; species Notamacropus eugenii. Next base: position 182,672,635 of record NC_092877.1, on the reverse strand, counting down.
TAGAAAACTTACAAAAGAAATGCTTGAAAAGTTAATTATTTACTCTTTCAAAAGGTATTGTTTCTTGATAAAATTAAACATAACTACACATGCTTCTGAAGTTATTAAAGGAAAAAAACTGTACTAAGACTTTGGGGACATGTTGCCTATGACTGACATCCAAGCTAATGAAACAGCAGGTATTGTTTTACTGAATGTATATAGTATGTCATCCAGAGGGCCAGCCTGTGAGTCAGGGAGGCTTGCCTTACAGTCCTTTCCCCAATAAAGACTAGCTTAGTCACTGATACATCACTTTGTCTACTAGAAAATTAGTTAAGGTTAAATGCAAATACATAACCTGCATGGTGGGAATGATTCAGAAGGAGAGACACAAAATGCATTTTCTTACCAGAAATCCTCCATACACCCCCATGGTCTCCAAACCTTTTTGATGTAGCACCTCAATTATTAAAAACTTTTTGAGCATCTGAATTTCTTTATGTTTGTTATACATGAAGGAAAGAAATAAGTATTCATTAAATGCCTACTATATATTAAACACTGTGATAAATGATGTATAAATATTTTTCACCCAATCCTCACAACATTGGAAAGTAAGTGTTATTACTTTCGGTTTATAGGCAAAGAAATTCAATAATGAAGAACTGAGTCGTCCAGTGTTGTAAAGCTAGTGATTTTCTTAAGTTGTATTTGAATTCAGATTTTCTTCATTCCAGAACCAGGGCACTATCCACTGTTACCTAGCTGTATATATATAGTATTAATGTATTATATCTATTATAAAGGAAGAGAAAAAATGAAGATAAAATTAACAGTATTTTAAAATTATTTAAATTATTTTATTATACTACAAAATCCTTTCTTCCCTGTTGGAAATTTTAATAATACTAGAAATAATAACAATGAAACAATATTTAGTAAGAGTAATTTGATTGAACATGCTTCATTTATAAAAAAAAAAAAAATCTTGGTTTAGCACTTTGTGCCATAATGATTCAAAGGTCCAGTTCTGTATTCAATTCATTTCATTGATTTTGACAGCTTTCATAGCTAAAATAAGAAGGATGTACCGACTGTAATCACCTTGGTCATGAAAATGCAATTTTTAGGGCAAATAGGATGATTAGAAGGAGAAAATGTATTGCTTTACATCATCTCTTTATACATAGAAATTTTTCTCACTAACTGAATAAATTTGTCATTAAAGAAATATCTTTATTTCAGGGAAGGGATCCTATAAGAGGACTTTTCAGCTTTTCCTAATTAAGACTCTGTCTCTAACCTTCTCCAAATATTGCCATACCTCTCTCTAATACACATGTATAGATAATTCTGCATTCATTTTGTGTGGATTTTATATTTATTTATTTGTATAGAAGTTGTCCCTCCCCATAAAGTAAGCTCATTGGCACTAGGCATAGTTTCATTTTTGTACCTCCAATGTCTGTCTCATTGTAGTTGCTTAATAAATGTTTATTGAATCAAATTAAGACATCTATGTTTATAATCTTATTTATTATACATATCATTTTTAATTCAAATATTAGGGAACAAGTGACTGTGAATACCAAGGAACAATCAGTTTCCATTCTGTAAAGGACAGTGACAGATCTCATCAAGAGGGTCAAACAAACCATAATAAAAATACATTATCACATACATACACACAACCTTTATTCTGAATTTTGCTTTGTACACGTTCTACTTCCTGAATTTTATACATTTTAACCTACCAATGTTAATGAGTATTCCACAACTCTCTCACTCCCCCTAAACTTAACCCTTTGATCTCCCATGAGCATCAGAACAGAACTTCATTTTGGGCGTCTCTCTAGGATTTTCAACCTGTTACAAAAATAAATGAGTAAATTTTTAAATGGGTAACACTGGTAGGAATGGATAGAAGGAAGGGTCCAGGAAAGAACAATTGCTCTGTTGAAAAAAGAGAGGCCAGATCCAGGAAAAGCAAGGGTGCCACAATGCAGTTAACATCCAAAAATCCCGTTGGTCCTTTTTCTTCTCAATAAAATTCAATGTCATTTGTCATGGCTAATCAATCTCAGGTTAACTCGCCTGTCACCATTTCATCCCATAAGAGAAGGCTTGGACCTAATCATAAAGAACTATTTAGTTCAAATTAATACAATCCCACTCTGGCTAGCAGAGGTCTTCTATCTCAGTTCCTTAAGCACTATGCTAAAAAGATGGGATTGGAAATGGGAATGAAAAGAGTAAAAAGGTTGTTGAATATGAGGTTCATGCGAAATACAAGCTTGGAATAGCTATTTCAGTCAGTCTTAATTTTTGCCTTTATATAACATTAACTATATAAAGTGAAGAACTATAACCTGTTCGATGACCCCTACCATTTTAACATGTGTATAGCTATTCCTTCCTTTCCTTTTTATCTTCCTTTCCCTTTCCATTTCTTCTCAATTATCCCATGGATATAATCTCTTTGTTCACACTTCAATGACATACCTTAATTTTGTATAAATGATGTACTGGTAGCCTTGCTACAATGTAGGGAATCACAATTGCCCAAGGTCATTTGAAGCCAAAGCATATTTTGATTATGAAATCTATTTTCTCCATTTTAATCCACTTATTCATGAATCAGGTATATATTGAGTTAATGGTACAAATTCACATGATTTCATGTTAATCTCTGTTTTTGGAAAGCTTATTTGGAGTCAGTAATAAATCAAACCCATAACATTCTCTCTCCTATGACATCAACTCCAGTCACAAGAAAATCTGCTTGACGCTTTGTAATGATACTAAAATCTATTTTCTAGATTGTTTTGCTTTATTATTCTTTATTCCACCAGCCACCCATTGATTTGCTCTTGCAGTACTTTTTGCACAATTAAGGACATACACTATCAAAAGCAGATAAAATAGATTACATTTTATCCATAGTGAGTGAGTTTTGAAGTGCAACATGATTGAGAAATTTTTACCAGAATTAAAGAACAGAAGCATTTCAGTGTAAATTTAAGTCATCCTCACAGAGGAAGAGAAAGGGAATTAAATCTTGTCATTATCTTTCTTGGCTTCCTGGAGAGGAACAACATCTAATGTATTCCAATTATAACCAAGAGAATCTCAATAAGTGGAGTGGATACACTGGGAACTACGCAAGAAGTAGTCTTCCAGTCAACCACTTCAATGTTTTTTAGTCTTTAGTTCCCCATTCATCATTCAATCAATTCTTCTTTAGCTCCTTTGTGCCTGATACTCCAATATCAAGCAAGATTAAAAAATTAAACTCCTTGAGCCATCAAGTATTAAGTTCAGAACTTATAATAGTTTCACTGCCTCCCCAAATCCAAAGAAACAATTTTGCAATATATTACCCACATAATTATCCCCTGAAGTACTCCTCTGCCTCTAGAGATCTGTCATAAGGCAATTATATTTATATTCCAAACCTATCCCAGCTTATGAGTACACTTAGCTACAATGCAAATTACAAGGGAATTTACAATGGGATTCCACATCTTCCTGTTTTCACAGTTACCAGACCTATGATTTCATTGCAATTGGAAACTCTTAATGAATTATCTATTTTCCCAACACATATCAGCAATGTTTATGAAACTTATAACTATAAAGAATTGCCTGGAACACTGACATCTTACTTGATGATGTTAGCCTAAGAAGTATAAGAGAAAGATAAAATGTGAATCCAAGTCTTCCTGACTCCAAGTTCCATTCTTTATCCATTATGCCAACAAGCTGTCATCCAAAAAGTGCTAATGGAATTTGCTTTGGTTATGCTTAGAATAATGAAAATAAAAGCTCAAAAAATTTCCTTTACATGCACTTGTGGCTTATTTCATCTCCTAGAAATACATGCAGATTTGCAGGAAAAAAAATTCAAGTCTGGACAAAGGGTGAAAAATATTATGTTCCTAATGTTTGCATTTGACAACTTTTTCTTCAAAGAGGAAACAGGGCAGAAGAGAAAATAAATTGATTCACATTACATACATACAAACATATGTACATACATATGTACATACATGTATACACATAGAGAGTTATGTATAAGGTGTTCTAAAAATCTTAAAACCCATCAGAGCTATTAAAAGATATAAACTGCAAACTCTTTAAACTGTACTCTGACTTTTGGGAAAGTACATGAAATTGGACACTGATAGGGATAGAGATACATAAGTCATAGTAACCAGAACACTTCACTTAAAATTAGAAAACAAGAACATTCTAAATTGTTTCTGTTATTTATTTGTCACGTGTTCATGGTCTGCTTACTCACTCTCTCTGTAGTTCAAGCCACTCCCTTGGACTTATCTATGAAGTTGTAGATGGGTCATGATCTGAGACAATGGAAAGTGTTGCCACATCAAGATGTTTTCCACACTGATGAAACTGCACATTCTTTACATAGCCATGTATGTATGTGGACATTCACATAGATCCACATGTCATCCTTAGGAAATTTGTGTAACAGTATGTGAACAGGTTCTTATGATGTGAAAGCAAACATGACTACAATATACAGCACAACAATGAAGTCATGAATTATTTTATTTTATTTCTTGTTTGTTTTTGTATAAATTAATTTGTTTTCAGTTTTCTACAATCACTTCCATAGATCTTAGACTTTCTCCCCCCCCCCTCACCTCCTTCTCTGAGATGGAATTCAGTTTTATATGTATTCTATACATACATTAGTATTAAACACATTTTCACATTAGTCATGTTGCACAGAAGAATTAAAAAGAATGATAGAAACCATGAGAGAAACCAAAACAAAACACAACACAAGAGAAAATAGTTTGCTTCATTCTGTGTTCCAATTCCGTAGTTCTTTCTCTGGATGTGGATGGCATTTTACCTCGAGTCCTTAGGAGAATGTTTTAGGTCTTTGCATTTCTGTGAAAGACTAAGTCTATTGGAAACACACCTCACACACTGGCTGTTACTGTGGATATTGTTCTTCTGGTTCTGCTCACTTCACTCACCATCATTTCATATAACTCTTTTCAATCCTCTCTGAAGTACTCCTGTTCATCATTTCTTACAACACAATGGTATTCCATTACAATCATATACCTCGACTTGTTCAGCCATTCACCAATTGATGAGCATCACTTGGATTTCCAGTTCTTTGCCACCACAAAGAAAGCTACTACAAATATTTTTGAGCATGTGAGGGTTTTTCCCATTTTTATGTTCTATTTGGGATACAGTCCTAGAAGAAATATTGCTGGGTCAAGGGGTATTCACATTTTTGTAGCCCTTTGGACATATATCCAAACTGCTCTCCAGAATGGTTGGATCAGCTCCACCAATAACGAATTAGCGTTCCAACTCTTCTACATCTTCTCTAACATTTATCATCTTCCTATTTGTCATGCTAACCAATTTGATAGATGTAATGTGATACCTCTGAGTTCTTTTGATTTACATTTCTCTAATCAATAGTGATATAGAGCATTTTTTCATATGGCTATGGATAGGTTTAATTTCTTCCTCTGAAAACTTATTGTTCATTTTCTTTGACCATTTATCAATTGGAGAATGACTTGTGTTCTTGTAATTTTGCCTCTCTTGAGACTTGTATTTGAAGATAAAATTTTCTATTGAGCTCTGGCCTTTTCATCAGGAAGATCTGGAAATCCCTTATTTCATTGAATATTCATCTCCTTGCATGAAATATTATGCTCAATTTACTGGGCAATTGGGTTGTAGTCTATCATATTCCAATCTCTCTAATCTTTTGATGTAGAATCTGCAAGGTCCTGTGTGATTCTGACTATAGATCCCCGATATTTGAATTGTTTCTTTCTGGCTACTTGCAGTATTTTCTCCTTAATTTCATAGTTCTAGAATTTGGCAACAATTTTTCTTGGTATTTTCAGTTTGGGATCTCTTTCAGGAAATGATTGGTGGATTCTTTCAATGACTATTTTGCCCTAGGACTTCTGGGCAGTTTTTCTTGATGATTTCTTGGAAGATATTGCCCAGTCTCTCTTATTTCATCATGGCTTTGAAGTAGACCAATAATTCTTACATTTTTTCTACAGTATTTTTCCCCAGGTCAACACGTTTTTCAAATGAGATATTTTACATTTTCTTCTGCTTTTTCATTCTTTACATTCTGTTTGACTGATTCTTGATGTCTCATAGGGTTATTAGCTTCTACTTTCTCCATACTAATTTTTAATACATTGTTTTCTTCAGCTAACATTTGCACCTCATTTTGCAATTAGATTTTGTGTTTGCTTTTCCATTTGTCCAATTGTTCCCGTTAGATTTTCTATCTCCTTATCCATTTTCTCAAATTTCCTTTTAAATTGTTCTGTAATTCTTCTTTCATGTTTTTAAAATCATTGACCTATTTTTCTTCTACCTCTTCAATTTGGTTTTTAAAATTCTTCATGAGCTCTTATAAGAATGCTCTTTGGGCTTGAGATCAGTTCATATTCTCTCCTGAGGTTTCAGATGGGAATACAGTCTCAGTGGTGACCTCTTCTCTATTCGTATTTTGATTTTTGTCCCAATTGTAAGATTCTATAATCTTTTCTGGTTTGCTTCTTGCTCATTATGATTGCCTTTTCCCTGGCTTTTAAAGTAGATCTCTGCTTCTAGGGCACAGAGGGCTCTGTCCCACAGTTTATGTGCTAAGAACTTGAGGCTTTGTGTGTTGTGCCCTCTGGTTCTTTCTACCAGAAGCTAGAATGCTGTAGCTTACTGGATGCTGAGCTGGTTAGTGCACCAAAGCAGAGGCCAGATGATGTCGTTCTAAGTTTCCCAGGAGTTACCCTGGAGCTAGCTGCTTTAAGTGTGGGGGAGGGGTGGTCTGGCTGCAGGAGGTCTAGTCTCCTGAGCTAGAGCATAGGCAGACTCAGTGGTTGGTAAACCCCATCTGCCCTCATGTCTTCCTGATTCCCCTGGCTGTCCTAAGGTATGCCTGGGGTCCTTGTATTTTTGCTTACAGGCTCCACTACCTTGGGGCTGAGGATCTCCTCCTGGGTGGCTGAGGTGGGGCTGTCTGGGACAGCTCCAGTCCTGCACTGGTCTCCTTCAGTCACAGCAAGAGGGCTTTTCCTTAACAATTCTGCTAGCCTCTTGAGCTAAGAGATTGTTTACCCCTTCAGTTGATCCCCCTATTCAAGGATTTTTCCTGGGGAAATATTCTCTCGGTTTCTCAAGGTCAACAAGCGGAGGCTATGAGCACTTACAGAACATTCCACTATCTTGGCTCCTGGAAATTTAAGTAGGTGACTTGCAAACAGTTAATCTGCGGGCTGAGAGTCTCAGCCGCTACTGCTGCTTTTACCTATGGTACTGGGGTTCTCTGTCATTAAGTTCCACTGGACTCCTGTCCTATGCTGATATGTTTGAGAATTCACACTACTACTTCTGATTCAGTCTGCCCCAGCAGTTCCTGCTCACTTTTGCTATGGCAGAGTCTCTGCTTGTACAAACTGTGTGCGCTGTGCTCCCCTTCACAGTATAACAAATCCTTCCCATAGATCCTCCAGGCTGTCCTGGACTGGAAATACATCATAGCCTATCTCCTAGTGAATTCTGCTACTCTCAAATTTGTTCAGATTATCTTTTTAGAGGTCTCTGAAGGAATTTGTGGCAGAGCTTAGGTGAGTCTGCACTCTTATTTGGCCACCTTAGCCCTGCCCATCATGAGTTATTTTAAATGTGCACACTCATAAATAAAAGTATGTATGATAACTCAGATTGAACATATACAGACAGATACCTTAGTAATCAAATCACATTTCTGAATTGTTGAGTCATTTTTAAAAATTTAGATGACCTTCAATAATTCAAGGAATTTCTGAGCTAAAAGGAACCTGACCAAATATCTATTCTAATCCCCTTTTTCACAGATTAGGAAAATGAGATCCATAAAAGTTCAGTGACTTTCCAAAAGACACAAAGCTAAATCATAGTAAATCTGCAATCTAACTGGACCAAATTATAAAGTGATTGACCAGTTCCTTCAGATATAATCATAGTTAGATAGAAATGATTTAATAAATGATAACCCCCCCCACACACACACATATCTAAAGTGTAGTCTTTCTACAATTCAAGTTCTCAATATAGAAGGACTCTTGGCAATCTGCTCAAATGGAAAAGTACAGTCTGAATCCTCTTAAAGCTTATTACTAAAATTGTTTGACTTATGATTCCATATGTTGGCATCATAATTATAGATATGCATAAGCATATCTGACATATATGACACCCTTAGTTATATATTGGAAATCCTTGCTTATTATATTTTCTTAATCATTTACATATTCCACTAGAGAATTGTGGAGAAATAAAGAAGGAGAAGTCATGAAAGGTTACATACAGCAAATCTGTGAAGGATCCTGAAAAAAAAAATTCAAACTTCACTTTGTAAATAATACAGAGAACTGCAGTGTTTTATGCAAGAGAATGATTTTGTCAGATCTACATTACTTGCAGAAACAATCAGACGATATGAGAAACAACATTTTGTAATGAATGGAGATTTAGAGAATAATCTTTTATCTCACAAAGATCTGGATTTAGCTCCTGCCTTTGATACGTATTAGCTGTGCAATCTTATGTTAACCAGCTAAAATTTCAATGTCTTATGTAATACTCTTAAGTTTAGGAGTTGCAGAGTAGAAGCCTCTTTATATTTGTAGAGAGCATTTTCTCACTAAGAGTACTCTATATCAAAGAAATCACAGGCATAGTACAAAAAAATCTGACAAAAAATGGTTAAGAAATATATTGGGATCCCCCGGCCATGCGACCCGCTGCCCACGCATGCCCACGCCCCACGGCCTGCCATGGTCCCCACGCTCCTCCCGCTCCAGCCTCCGCTGCTGCTGCTGCTGCTGCTGCTGCTGCTGCTGCTGCTGCTGCTGCTGCTGCTGCTGCTGCTGCTGCTGCTGCTGCTGCTGCTGGGAAGCCCCGGGAGCCTCACCGAGCCCGGCAGTGAAACTGAAAGTTCCATCCGGACCCTCCAGCTGGAGACCCTGGTAGAGCCCCTGGAGGCCTGCAGCGAGACTGCTGCCTTCGGAGACACCCTGCACATTCACTACACGGGCAGCCTTGAAGATGGACGAATAGTTGACACCTCCCTGACCAGGGACCCCTTGGTTATAGAGCTGGGCCAAAAGCAGGTCATCCCAGGCCTGGAGCAGAGCCTGCTGGACATGTGTGTAGGAGAGAAGCGAAGGGCAGTCATACCCCCTTACTTGGCCTATGGAAAAAGTGGATTCCCCCCATCTATCCCAGGGGATGCAGTGCTGCAGTTTGAGGTGGAATTGATCGCCTTGGTACGAGCCAGCTACTGGCAAAAAGTAGTGAAAACTCTCTTTCCTCTTCTGGGCATGTGTCTGGTACCAGCCCTCCTGGGTCTCATTGGTTACTACCTGTACAGCAAAGCCAGCAGCCCCAAGATCTCTAAGAAGAAGCTCAGAGAGGAGAAGAAAAACAAAAGCAAAAAAAAAATAAAACCTCTTCCTTTGTTTTCAAAAAAAAAAAAATATTGGGATAAGACTCAAAACAGGGAGACTGGTGAGAAGAGTATTTCACTTCTCCATATGGGAGTTATGAAGGACTCGAACTCAGGTAGTCATAATGGAAATACAAAAGAGGAAATAAATACAGGAAATGACCCTGTTTACCACCCACTAATACTAGAGACACCACATTCTCCTAGGTCTCTCTCTCCTACTTTCTAAATTTTCATTCTATGTATTCTTTATTCTTTGTCCTCTTTCTGACTCCATGAGGTAAGTTTTCCTCAAGGATATTCTTGACCACATCTTCTTTCTCTTCGATCTGTCCCATTGCAAACTCATTCACATCCTATGGCATCAATGAGATGTCTCAACGCTCATAACTTCCAAATCTTTACCTTCAGCTTCTGAGGACATCTCTCCCTGGGTTACCTTTCTTACATAAAACTTGTGACAAGTAAAATTGACCTCATTATTGTTTGTTTTCTCCTTTTTTTCCTTCTCTCTATTCTAATGTAAGGCACTACAATTTATTGTTTCTTCCCTTTTAAAATCTCACTAAAAGCTTTCCTTTCTGCCTTGCCTTTCCTACAAAATATATTCCAAAATCTGTTGATTAATTTTTGCAACATCTCTTGAAAGTATTCCCACTGCCACCATTCTAGTACCTCATTACCATATTCCCTTTAGATTCTCCATAATTGTTGTGTACTATAAGCCATGAGTATCAAACTCAAATAGAAATAGAGCTACTAATACATAGAAAAGAATCATAAGAAAGATACGTACATAAGAAGGATAAGTATTGGCTTAGTTTTAAAATATATTGCTATCTCTGTTGTTCTTTTTTTTAATTTTAGCAAGTATTTCCTAATTACATTTTAATCTCCTTCAGTTGCACTTCTGAGTGTTGGGTACATGCTTGACATGTCTGCTATAAGCAATGATAGGAAGATAAACAAGGAGTAAAAATAACAAATAGTGGGAAATTAAAAAGCTTTAGGAAGTTGTAAAAGTCTTATAACAAAAGTAGTCCCTAGTATTTATCAAAGACATGGGACTTTGATCTTTTTCTATAGGACAAACACATTTTTACTTAGAACCACAGATTTCTATTCAATTCTCCATTTAATAATTAATGAAGTGTTTTTTAAAAAAAGTCCAGTATATAACAATCACCATGCTAGAAACTGTATATACAAAGACAAAAAATATTGGGTAACCCTTGCCCTGAAGGAGTTTACCAGGTAGCAAGAAAGACTCTTTCCTATTTCCCTATCATTTTCCTTTTTAATTTCTATTGAAACATTTTACTATGACATAATGGACACTTGTTAAAAAATGCTCTGATAACATCCCCTCTTCCCCTGAGCCAAGTATACTCTTGAAATATTGTTAATCCAAATTTGAAAATTGCATGATTCTGACTGAAAGAAAATATCACCTCACTTCTGTAGTTTACTGATAGCTAAGAGTAAGGAAGAATATGGGTTTCAACTTTCATAGTTTGGAAACAATACTTGATATGAATTATATTGCCTCACTTTGTATACATTTGGATACAAATACATTAATTGCTGCTTTATAATGTGCATGATCTGGCCACTCCAAGTCCCCTTATAGTTCTTTTTATTCATTATTTCCTCTGATATTATTTATTTTTAATCCTTCTGTATGAATGCTCTTATTTTCTCTAACTTCGTCAAATACTGCTTTAGCAATTTGTTTGATAAAATTTTAAATCTGCATTGGATTTCTGATTTCAATATTTCTGGGTCATCTTCTGAATAATCTCCTGAATCTTGGGATTCCATATTTTAATACCACCTATTTTTTCATGGAATTTGTAATTCTTACTTTTTTTCACGAACAACTTATAGCAGCATCAGTTGCTTTGATTTGAAAATATTCCATGTGTTCTATTAATTCTGTTGCTTTCCAAATTCGCTCTAATATTTCTTGCTCTATCTCTTTATTTTCTGTGCTTCATCTTCACAATTCCTTTTTTTTTGCCTGTTGTGTTATCAGTTTTTCAAAGTTCCTCCTAAACTTCTATTCTCTACTTTGTCTTTTTAAAAAGCAAATCTGTGAAATTACTTTTCCTTTCTATCCAATATATGCTGTATGTGTCTGATTGTTTATGTGTTTTCTCCCCCATTGGAATTCACATTTTCTTAATAATTCTACTTGAAGGCAGTGACCTTATTTGCCTTTCTTTGTGTTCCTTAGAGAATAGTGCAGAGGAGAGTACGGAAGAGGATTTTGAGTTCCAAAGCTTTCTTCCTCTCTCTCCTCCCCCCTCCCCAAGATAGAATGCAATTTGATATAGAGTACACATGCACAATCATATTAAACATATTTATAAATTAATAATATTATGAAAGAAGAATCTGAATAAATGAGAAAAACATTAAAAGGGAAAACATAGAAAAATATGCTTCAATCTGCATAAAAACTTCATAGTTCTTTCTCTATATGTGGACATCATTTTCTATCATAAGTCCATTGTAATTGTCTTATGTCACTGGGTTGAGAAGAGCTAAATCTATCAAAGTTGGTCATTGCACAATGTTGCTGTGTACAATGATCTCATGTAAGTCTTTCCAAGTTTTTTGTGAAATTTGTCTGCTCATCATTTCTATACACCAGTGTATTCCATTACATTCATGTACCAAAACTTTATTCAGTCATTCCCCAATTGATGGACATCCCCTCGATTTCCAAATCTTTTCGATCACAAAAAAAGTCCCTATTAACAATTTCTGTACACGTGGATCATTTTCCCTTTTTTAATGATCTCTTTGGAATACAGACCTAATATTGGTATTGATGGATAAAAAGGTATGCACAAATTTATAGCCCTTTGATCATAATTCCAAATTGCTCTTCAGAATAGTTGGATAAATTCATAAGTTCCCAAACAATACATTAGTGTTCCAATTTTCCCACATTTTCTCCAACATTTATCATTTCCCTTTTTGTGTCAGTCTGATAGGTGTGAGGTGGTACTTCAGTGTTGACTGATTTACATTTCTGTAATCAATACTGATTGAGAGCATTTTTTATATAACTATAAGTAGCTTTAATTTCTTTCTCTGAACACTGCCTGGTCACATTTCTCGACCATTTATCAATTGGGAAATATATTATTATTTTCTTCTCACATTCTTTTATACTCATAATACTTCTTCTTTGAATAAGGAATTCCTTTTGCTTGTTACTTTCACCCTTCACTTCTGTTTTCTCAAGTGATGTTTACCCTCTTTTTTGCCTTCTTTTTAAGTTATTCCAAACACTTCCAGTTTTTTTTGAGATAATGAAAGGGAACTGGGCTTAAATTCAAGCATTTACTCAGCCATCTCCCCAGAGTTCCTAGCCTGAAGTTTTATGACATGACTTTTCATCTCTTATTTGTCTCCCCTTCCCCAAAACATGTTTTATATCATCAGAATGATCTTATCACTTCTTTGTTCAAATGTCTTTAGAAAAATCTGTTTCCAACTCAATTTCTTTTTCTTTTTTTTTGAAGAAAATAAAAAGTATATATATATATATATATATATATATATATATATATATACACACACACACACACACACATATATATGAAATCAATGGCAATACTTTTATTATTTTAATGTAAATGTTTTACTCTTAGAAAATATTTTTATTTCTTCTTTGGAAATTTTAAAATACAGTTATGAAGAGATTTAAATAAAGTCCAAGTTGGAAAGAAGGGAATTAATTAGATGATCTCTTTAAAGTGTCTATGAGACCTATCAATATTCTCTGTATATTTTAGGAAGACAATATCTCTGTTTTTTGTACTTGGCAAGCATTGTGTCAATAATATTCTTAATCTATTACATCTTCTCATTGTATTGGTGAGTATATTCAGGTATTCTTATTTTAAACAGCAACAATGGTACAGATGCATAGGAGTTCTTTCTCTTGTGCAATCTTAATGTAAAACTGAAAGTGGACCAGCACATTTTGATTTGAAGCAAGAGTATTGCTTTTGTCTTTTTAACCTTGAAGAAAGTTTTTTTTTTTCTGCAATGACTTTGTTATAACAAATCTCTTTCAAAATTCCTTGATATTTAATCAAGTTTATGTGTGTTTCTTTGGGGGTTTTTTTGCAGAATTAGCTCACATTATTCCGTTTGAACTTTCAAATTGAAATATTCCCTATAATAGACTCTCCGCTTTTACTATTCCTGATTAAGTAATCTTTCCACAGCTTTTAGTTCCAGAAGGTGGTCCAGGGCAAAGTATTTTCATTCTTCATCAGATTGCACTCCTGATTCATTACTACAGGACTTCCTTTAGTATGTTTTAGAAACCTCTTCACTTTGGCAGCTCACTGCACTCCTGCACTACTTCTTCCACTGAATGTATCCTCTACCTACAGTTGCTTCTCCCTCTGATTGGCCAGTTCCTCTCACAGCCTTTCACTCAAAACAAAGTTGAGTGCAAGTCATGCCATTATTTCTCTGATGACATGGTCTTCTTCAGCAACAAAGGACGAACAAACACACACAGTTCCTCTCAGAACTTCCAGTTTAAACAAGACAACCTAACCATGTTTTCATTATTTTCTAGGCTGTATTATTTACTCACATTTACAGGGCTTTGTGCTACTCTCCCCAAACCCCTTTTATGTTTTATTCCCCCACTCCATTAGAATGTAATCTCCTTGAAAGCATGATTATTTTCCTCTTTGTTTGTATACTTATTCCCAGTACTTAGCATTATGCCTGGAACATAGTAAGTAGTCAATAAATGTTTTCTGACTGCCTGACTATTTCTTATGCTTCTTCAATATTCTGGGCCAGGCTTGACTCAAGCTTGCTAGTTGTTTTGATTTGGGATTGTGACTAAATGAGTAACTTGTAGACACCTAACACTTTACAAAGAAGTTTAATAACAATAGCATAGAAAAAATACTCAGAAGGGATACAGCATCTGTTCAAGTAGACCCACACACCCTCATCTTCATCTCCATCCCAAAATGCATCTGGACAGAAGGGTGCATTGGGATAGAATGACGCATCTATCAACTTGGAAGCAGATTCTGTTATAATGTAAAAGAAAACTTTCTAACAAACCTGAGCTGTCCAGAAGGAAAATTAGCTACCTGTGAATGTCATGAGTCCCACATTATTAAATATCTTCCAGCTGAGACTAGATTACTCTTTCTTAGAGATATGGCAGAGGGAATTTTTATTCATGTAAGCACTGGACTAGATGGTCTGTGAGTCGCATTCTAGTCCCCAAATTCTATGATAAATAATAATTGCTCAGTTAGACAAGCAGGCAGCAAAAACATTACCTGAAATGCCTCATAGGCATGAATCACAGTTTAATTTTAGGTACGTTCCACCTACACTAAAGTGTTAACTGAAGATTTTTCCCCCTTCCAGTTATTTGTGTGTTAAAATAACATTAAAATAAACTGCATATACTTTTGTGTTACGACCTGAAATAATTGCCCCAGTAATTTTGTGTTACAGAAAATGAAATTTTTGCTAGAATATCCAAATTAAACACATAAGAATGAGGGTGATGAATTTATTTATATAAAACTTGTAAGATATTAAAACTTCAGATGAGATGATAAAAGGATGCAATGTTAAAAATAAAGAAAAAAGTTACTGAGAGGAATGAAAATAAAAAGTGTGTATTCTAGGATGTCATATTATTCTTTTCCCAGTTTTTCAAGCTCTTTTTCTTAAAGAACATGTAGTCTCTCACGTTAAGACTCATTTGCACTCCAAGGCAATAATAGTCCAGTAAGAGGTCACTATTAGTTTAGCACTATGGGTTTTCTTAGAACATCACAGTCTACACCTTTACTCAGAGATTTGGTTTATCATCATGAAGATAAATGTAAAATGGAGCTTTATTTCTTTCCTCTACATCAAGAACATGAACCCACCTCTCCAATATTGCAACACTAGAAATCTTCCAGATTGTGAGAAAGATGAGAAACATTTACACCCAGTGCACAAAATGATAACTTGTCAAACAAGCAGAGTGTGAATGTTAGAAGAGTTTTACATTCACATATCTGGTAAATATTAATCTAGGTTAAGAATCATTAAATTCAAGTCAATATATGAAAAGATAAATGCAATACTTTTATGTCCATTCAATATTCATTTATTAAAGGCCTAGCACTGTGGTAGGTGTTGGGAAACACATCTCAAAAGTCTAGACAAGGCAAAATCCCTTCCCTCCTTGAGTTTATAGTTTACTGGCAATAGCATAAATAAATTGCTTTTATACAGAATGTGATTGTGATATGTTCATTAGAAGTACAGAACAAAGTGCTTTGCTAGGGCAGATCATTAATGACAGATAATAGTTGAGTCAGCCTTGTGTTACAGTGCATAAGCATGGGTTGTAAAAGTAGTCAGTGAGGTTACTCAAATGTGATCTAATCTTACCTTAACACTGTCTTTTATGATGTACCTATAACTAATGTGTAATAACAGAATCACAGCAAAGTTTCCTGAATTTGCAATGAGTCACTTATGTGGGCTAACACTAGATATTACATGATCAAGCATTTGAGGAAGAAAATGGGTAGAAGAGAGTCAGGGCAAGAAAACACTAAAATTATATGCAAATGACAAGGTGGCAAAGGAAAAAAAAACATGGCATTTGTGGTTGTTGTTTTTTCTTTGTTTGTTTCTTTTGCTGCAGTTGTTATGAAGCTCTGATTTCAATACTATCAAAGATTTCTGTATTCCCTAGGCAATGAAAGATTAAGTAACTTTGTTCTTGGTTATACAGCAAGTATGAGTTAGAAACAAGAATTGAATCCAAGTGGCACAGAAGATAGAGTGACAGGCTTGAAGGCAGAAAGATGAGTCTTCCTGAATTTAACTGGCTTCAGACACTTACTAGGTGCATGACCCTGGAAAGGTCACCTAACCCTGTTTGCCTTAGTTTCTTCAAATGAATAATTCCAAATGAATTAGTGAAGGAAACAGCAGACCACTCTGCTATCTTTCCCAAGAAAGCTCAAATGAGATTGGAAAAAGTTGGACAGCACTGAAACAACTGAGCAACAGCAACCTCTTAATCCCAAAGTTTTCTCTCTTCCAACTATGAAGTGCTGGCTATAACCCTTTTTTAATATATTTCAAAAATATACTATCAACTATAAGTGTAATGTATATTTTTAACATGAAATAATGAAAATATTGATATTTAGTTATGAAGGCAAAGTTTGTCAATTTGTATACTTCAAACTAAAGCATTCAGTTTTTATTTTGGGCTACTTGGAAAACCACATTTGTATAAAATAGAAGAAATTTCTTCAACAATCATGTTTGGAAGCTTTTGTATTTACTTTTTTACAGAAGCAAACAATATATGACTGCTCTTTCTCTGAGGGTAAAATTATTCATTTATCATATTTTAAGAAGACATGGAAAAAAACTTTCAGTGTCTTCAGATTCTGTAGAAAAAATACTTTATATTTACCAGATGAATAATAAACACCACCATAAATTCCAGACGACCTACATAAATCACTTGGGTAAATTGTTTCCTCAAATATAATATATAATGTTGAAAATATCCTGTTAGCCATTCTACAATTAAGTATCTGATTTTTCTTTCTTAGTACAGATTACATTTTTGTATGGTGAGTTTTATTTATGCAAAATAGTTCTTGATACTGAAAAATATTTTTAATGTGTTTTATTTGGAAGTATTTTTAGTAAATGTTATTTCTGATATTTTAACATGAGACATACCCAAGTAAAATGTATGTACTGTATTATATTTAAATACATGCTGTTTTCACCACAGCTTGAAACTGACATTTGAAAAATAAAATGAATATCACCATTTCATTTTAGTTAATACTAAAATAAACATTGGGAATACTTCTAGTTCTCTACAAATACTGCACTGTGTATATTCCTTCTTTGGCACATATTTGATTATAAATATTAGCATGTAAGCTGGAAAATGACAGAATGTTCTCTCACTTGTGATTGAGGACATTAATTACAAATTGAATGACAGCACAGAGTAGTGAATAAAGTACAAGGCACAGGTTTAAGAAGACCAAGGTTCAAGTACTCTCAAAGGGACTCAGCAAGTTCGCTTAACTTCTCAGTGCCTCCAGGCAGATCTCTAAAACCATAAGTAAAAGAGAAGTTACCAAATGCCTTCATTGGTAGAGGAAGTTCTTTACTGGGAGTTCCCTACAATGATGAAATCACAAATCCTGTCGAAAAGCAAAAGAAAACCAACAATTAAAAAAAATGTACTCCATACCAAATCTAAATTCAAGTATCATAACATTTTCATTTTATTGTATTTTTGTCTTTGTTGGATAATTTATTTATAATATATGTTGTGGTATTGACAACCACACAATTGTTATTCCTTAAAATGATGACTTGGCTTCTAAAATGACTACCTTTTCTATGCAAGGAAACACTCTGATGCACAGCTCATGTGTTTTGATGAAGTTGTTTTTATTTTTCTTTCTAAAACGTTAATTATGTTGTGAAACTAAGCAAGGATGTTCTTTTAAACTCACTGTGTTACATTAAGGCAATTTTCTTCTCTCCTTTGCTCCTAAAAATCATTCTTGTACTAAAATGCTGTCAGCCTGTGAATGCCTATAAAACACTGTAGCCTTAATTTTTAAGAAGTTGAAAAGAAATAGAGTCTTCATCTTTGTCTTCCAAATATTAGAAGTACAAGTTCAGAGGCCTCAAAAATACTTCCTCCCTATAGGTTCACTCTTAAAGAGTGAGATGTTGACTGACCAGTAAAAGAACCAGATGCAAGAATTTCCTTTGTCTCATTTCTAGTGAATATTCTGGCAGAGAATAGCTTGTCTCCTGCATTTGGCCCTGGGGATAAGGTGTCTTCAGGCAAAATATATTTGTCTGAAATGTCATTTGCTCCTTGTTGAATAACAGCATATTCCCTTGCTTCTAAATTACTCCTTACTATGAGCTTCGGTGCCCAGAAGTAGCTAGTTTCCTTTATGAAATTGTTGGAACTAAATATAGGTTAAAAGATGTACTGCCATATGCTCCAGTATCATAGCAACCAAAGTTCTAAAATAAAGCAATCAGAACTGCAAAATGATGTAATTGAAGAGAAATATATCAGAGCAAACGAGTATAACTGAAACAAACCACCTCTCAACCTGCATAGTTCATACTCCATACAGAGATTCCCCTTGAAAGCACAGCTCCCTTTCCCCAGATTATAAATACATGCACTTATGGCTTATGTGAGAGTGGATTTTCTCCTCAGAACTCCATAGATAACTTTTCATACTCCTTCATGCAATCTACATTTGGAATGAAGGGATCTGATTGATGTATGTTTGTCAGAAAATGTGCATATCTATTTCTGCTGTAATGATCTGTTCTTATAATGAGAATTATATATTTTTATGGAAGAAAAAAGTAACATCAAGTCATATAACATAGACTCCAAAAAAAAGTATTGAGGAAAAAATAGTTAATCAGCATTCTTTATTTCAATATTTTAAAAAGAAAGCATTTTGCTTACTTTGGTTTAAAAGTTATACATATGTATGTTTTCTATATGCATATATATTACAAATATACATACATATACATAGGTGTAATATGTAAATTTGAAAGCATACATATATAACCTTTGAATGTGTATATATTTGTATAGGTATCCATATGTATACATGCATATATATACATACATATATGTATAAAAATAAGGCTTTTAAAATATACAACCATAGAGATAATCTGTCATGAGTCACTATGAGCATTTCAGAAAATTTCATTGAGATAAAGAACTGAGAATTTGACTGGCTTCAAGAAGTACAGAAATACAACTTAACATTCTCACCAAGAATTTCAGCCCAAGTATTTCAAACCACTGGATTTATGAGGGACAGTAAAATAGCAAGAGTTATCTAGTTTTGAATTAGAAACATGAGGAAGGATGAACTTGGTTTCCAAGAAGGAATAGGAAACCTAGAATGTAACCAGGAAGAAATAACTCAATAACCAACATGGAAGCAAGCAGTCTGCTGAGAAATAAACTATGAGAGCCTGACTGAAAATGTGGTTTAAAATCATGTTGTCATACTTCAAAACAGCACACTTTGAAGCATAGTTTGAACACTTGGCAAAGAGCACAGAACCCTTTCTGATGTGGGCACGCCATGCTGAGCAGTCCTGTGCCAGTGTCTCCCGTGTTGCACAGTCAAATCCAAAGTTCTTGAGATAGAACTTGAGAGTGTCCTTGTATCATTTGTTCTGGCCACTATGTGATCGTCTGCCCCATGCGAGTTCTCCATAAAATAGTCTTTTGGACAAGCATATATTTTGCATTTGAACAACGTGGCCAGCCAATCAGAGTAGCCCTCTTTGAAGCATAGTTTGAACACTTGGCAGTTCAGCTCCAGCAAGGACTTCAGTGTTGGGTACTTTATCCTGCCAGGTGATCCTCAGAATCTTCATAAGACAGTTCAAATGGAAACAATTCAGTTTTTTGGCATGGTGCTGGTAGACTGTCCATGTTTTACAAGCATGTAACAATGACATCAGCACAATGGCTCTACAGACCTTCAGTTTAATAGTCAGTCTAATATCTCTTCTTTCTGAACCTTTTCTTTGCAGCCTCCCAAACACTAGTTCTGGCAATGTGTACATCCCTGGAAAGGACACTACCAAGGTAAATGAAATTATCCACAACATTCAAAACTTCTCCATTTGTTGTCACCAATGGTTCCACATATGAGTGTTGTGGTGGTGGCTGATGGAGCAAATGTGTTTTCTTGGTGTTAATTATTAGGGCAAAATTAGTACAGACAGCAGAGAATTGACATCATCCATTCCACTGGACTGTAGCGTGCGTTCATCGAGGACCAGCATCTTTGGTGTGATAGCTGCCAAGCCCTTTTCAGGCTCTTTCCACCTCTGGGGTCCACCTGTTCCACCTAACTCTCATCTGTGACTCCAAGAAGCTGCAGTATACACAGCAGCCACACCCCGGTAAACCATTTTGGCAAATGGACCAAACCAGTTTGAGGGCAATGAAGGGTTCTCAAACCCATTTGTGAGTTGAGGGTGTGTCTATCCCAAGCATGTGAAGACTTCCTCTGGTGGAATGGGCAGATAAGAACAATTTGTTCCAATGGGCATGGAGGCAAATGAAGCAGGTTATGTGGAGCACTTAGAGCTTGGATAGTCACCAAAGAATCCAAGGTTATCCACTGCATCCTTAGCCATATCCAGCTGAATCCAAGTTTCTTGAGCTATGATACTGTTTACCCGTTCACCTGATTCCACTATTCCAGGATTTTTCCTCAGGGAAATATTCTTTGGGTTTTTCAAGGTCAACAAGGGGATGGGGAGAGCACTTACAGATCACTCCACCATCTTGGCTCCCAGAAGTTCAAGCAGGTGACTTACAAACATTTACTCTGCAAACTTATAATCTCAGGAGTGGCTTCAGCTATTACTGAAAATCTGCACTGCTGCTTCTGTTTCAGTCTGCCCCAGTGGTCATGGTTTCCACTGGTACAGTCTGTGTACTCTGTCTTCCCCTAGCCGTGTGTAACAGATCCTTCCCATCAACCTTCTGGGCTTTCCTGGGCTGGAAATCTTCCATACTCTGCCTCCTAGTGGATTCTGCCACTCTAAAATTTGTTTATATTCTCTTTTTAGAGGTATCTGAAGGAATTTGTTGTAGAGCTTACATGAGTACTTGCTCTCATACTGTCATCTTAGCTCCTCCCTCCTCTAAAAAGGTTTCAATGACCATTTTCCCCTTCCTTCTTTCTTTCTTCCTCCAAAGTTTTTTATATGGTTTTGTTCATATAGATTCTAGATTTGTTTGGATAATTGAATTCCTAGGCATTGTATACTGTCTAGAATCATTTTAAATGGGGTATCTCTAGCTTTCTCTTCCTGCATGATCCTGTTTGTAATATTAAGTTTTTACTGGGGAAATCGGTTGAATTTCTTGGCAATATTCAGAATTGAAAGCAGAAGAAATGAAGAAGCAGTTAAAACTACATTAGATTGTGAACTCCTTGAGATAATTTTTTTGGTCTTTCTAGCACTTACCACAGTACCTGGAACATGCCAAGTACTTAATAAATGCTTGCTAACTGACATAAATATGCAAGCTAATAGATAATTAAGTGGATGGAATGTTGGACTTGGAGTCAGGAAGACCTGAGTTCAAATTCTACCTTAGATACTTACCAGCTATGAGACCCTGGTCTAATATAATTTCTGATTACTTCAGCTTCCTCATACGTAAAATGGGATGGTACTAGCACCCATCACAAGAGGATTTTTTGAGTATTAAGTGAAATGATAAATCCATATAGATATAAAGCTCTTGCAAACTTAAAGATATATAAATGCTAGGTATTATCAATTAATTAATGAATTAATGTGAATGTGAGTCTTCCCAGGTAGTTCTCTCTTCAAATTGCCTGAATAATGAGAGGATCATGGCTTTGGTTTGTTCTCTCAAAGTAAGGATCAAATGCCAGAAAAGGAGGTGGTTTTAGTTGTTTCCAGACATCTATACCTTTTCGCCTTAGTATTTAATATATGAATGCTAGCTCATCAACTATGGGAGAGGAGCAATGGTCTTCCCATATGCAAAGTTTCTAACAACAAGAGAAAGACTTTCAGTTTTTAATATAGTTCATTTTTGATATACACATCAATGTGTTCATTTTCTAGTAAGCTATGAGTTCTAGTAAATTATCATTTTATTTGCATTCCTCAGAGTGGGTAAGTATGACACATGAAATTACAAGGCTCTAAGAAACAAGCATATTTTACACATATATTAAGAAGAGTCATAACCACAAACGAGAGACTATGAAAAGCCTCACAACAATTACAGTTTAATGAGTCCTAAAATAGCAATATGTAGGATGGTTAGAGAGAGAAAAGACTAATACTTAAATTTTTAGGAGGTTAGTGCAGTAGTCTCTGTCCTTGGTTAACAAGGACCTCGATAAGGCAGTGCCAGTAAGGAGGAGAAATGTATGAGAATTGTTGCAGGGGCAAAATAAATAGCAATTCTTTGGGCATGGAAAAACCACAGAATCTCAGAGTTGGAGGGGACTTCAGATGTCATGCATTAGAATAATAATAACAATAATAGCTAGCATTTCATAGTACTTTACAAATATTAACTCATTTTATCATCATCTTAATCTTTTCTGGTAAATCCTATTATTATATGTGAGTTCCTCAAAGTCATGCAGCTCATAAGTGCCGGAAGAAGATACCTATTGATATCTTGACTCCAAAACATCTCTATCTACTTTGCTATCTAGAATTCAACCTGTACCTAAATTTAAAAAAAAGTAACTTTTCAATAATATGATCAGAAAGTTGTCATCCAGCCATTTCCTGAAGACTTCTAGAAAGGAGGACCCATCACCCAAGGCAACTAATTCTGCTTTTTGATTGTTATAATTCTCAGGTCAGGAAGCTTTTTCCTGACTTTGAGCCACATTTTATTCTTTGTAACTTTTCCTTATTATTTCTATTTCTCTCCAGGAAGGGAGTTAGAAAATATGAAAAGCCAAACAGAATCTGAAGTTTATGAGTATGGCAAACAGTGAACAAGGTGCCAAGATTTCTCTCCTCTGTGTTTGTTCCTCTATGTTCTAACCAAACCATAATGCTTACGATTCCTCTGTCATAACATCCTATCTTTTCTCTCTATGTCTTTGTACTGCCTAACCTGTATGCTTGGAATACTCTCAACTGATTCAATACAGTTCAAATGTTGACTCCTATACATGCCAAGGAGAGGGGGGACCACTAGGGAAGAGGGCAGCTAGATGACACAGTGAATAAAGTTCCAGGCCTCAAGTCAAGAAGATTCATTTTCCCAAGTTCAAATCTTATCTCAGACACTTAAAACTGTGTGAAGCTGGGCAAGTCATTTAACCGTGTTTGCCTCAGTTTCCTCATCTGTAAAATGAGCTAAAGAAGGAAATGGCAAACCACTCCAGTATCTTTGCCAAGAAAACACCAAATGGGGTCACAAAGTGACTGACTGAAAATGACTGAACATGTCATTCTTCCCAGGCTTCTGCACTCATATTTTGCAAAGTCTCTGAGTATTGACTTAGAATATAAGCTATATCTGTCTATGTACCCTATTTCTATCCATACAGATATATAAATATATATGAGTATATATTTATATAAACAAAAATATACATATAAATATGTATAGAGTGCCTTCCTGCCACCAATACATAATAAGTACCTGGAAGACAAGGACTATTATTTTTTTTGCATCCCCAGTACCAGGCACCATAACTGGCACATTAACTTATTAGCCACTTATGAATGTGTGTTTTTTTAAATGAATTTAATTAAATTGAAGGCAGAAAAAAGGGTCATTTCAGAAAAAGAAATCATAAGGAACTCTGTTTTGGACGTGTAGGGTATCTAAGAGATGTTCTGTAGGTAGGTGGAGATGTAACCTCAAAGTTCAAAAAACATCAGAAATGGAGATTTAGGAGTCACGTAGAAGTGTTAGTTTGGAGAGTGGTTTGGAGCTGTGGTTTGGAGAGTGACAAAGAACTGGATAAAGGAAAGATAAGAGGACTATGAATGAAACTTTATGGCACATCCATTCACAAGAATTAGTTAAAAGATGAGAAGCCTACAAAAGAAACAAAGAACACTTTGATCAGGCCTGCACAACATATGGCCCACTGGCCATTCACATTCAGCAAAAGAATTTCAGGTGGCCTCTGAAAAATGTAGAGGATGTTAAAGTAAAGATGTAACCTGTGATTTTTTAGCCCAGCTTAACCCACCTTGCGCTAGTCACTATTGTGCCTGTCATGTAACTTGGCACTTTGGCAGACGTTTCACTGAGCACTCTCCTCTGCTTCTCACATGACCCATGGCAACCAGCTATTATCAATCTGTCTCTATTATGAGAGGAGTGAGAGACACGTCTTTTCTGTTGTGTTTTTGGTTATCACTGGCATTGAACAGGGACAATGTGAGTTCAGTGTAACCACAAGAACCCTAGCATACACAAGAGGGTCTGTTGCACATGTTCTTAGGTCTTCTTTTCTTAAAGGAAAGAAACATTTAAGGAGTCAACAATCTACCTTATGCAGATATATCATTCACTTAGTTCAGGGGGGGGAAATGAGCACCCTGAACTCCAGGGAAAATACAAACAGAAGTTACAAGCAGAAAGAACAACAGACAAGTCTTCCAACTGTCTGACCATACATCACAGATCAACAGATAGATCAACTGTGTGACAATAAATATATAATTACTAGAAAGAGAAGAACCAGCATCTGGGTTTTCAAGGTCAAAGGGCTCCTTAAGAGCTACCCAGTGTCTCATCTGGCTAAACACTTCCAATGTGTAAGCCCCAAAGAAAAACCTCATGTCAGTGTATATATATACTTTTCAGAGGCAGAGGGCATCACAATCCTGAAGAATCAATGCCTCATTAGAATTTAACAAAAGGCTTGGGCCTTCCAACAAGACAAATCTCCTCTAATTAAACTTCCCCTAATGGACAGGTCCATTAATTGGCAGGGAAGATCTTTAACTCTGATAATTAACATTACATGCATTCATGCACCAACACAGTTGACTTCCACCATGTGATGAGCTGCAACAATGTGAGAACTTCTTTCCCTCTCTTGCTACATGGCTACCCTCCAAGTTACATGAGTGTCTGGAGTTCTATCCATGATCAGACTCTCAGGTCAGTA
Organism: Notamacropus eugenii; assembly: GCF_028372415.1. NCBI lineage: Eukaryota > Metazoa > Chordata > Mammalia > Diprotodontia > Macropodidae > Notamacropus > Notamacropus eugenii. Next base: position 182,647,354 of record NC_092877.1, on the reverse strand, counting down.
CTTATTTGTATATGAACAATAGCTCTGGAGATTTTGTGGTTAAAAGATTTATTTTTTTTTAATTCTTCAAACAAAAGGAGAAGAGAAGAGGAGGGCAAAATACAAATTCTTGTTTGTGGCATTATAGATTGATTCAATAAGCATGATATCAATGAATGACCTTAGATCTGTTTTGGCTTTCATGGAAACTAGAAAAAGAAGGGTAGAAATTAACAACTAAAGAGAGAAAATGAAACAGAGTGGAGACTGAGGATATTAAAAACAAAATACACTGAATTTCCTAGATATGTTGTTTTTTTTTTTTTGCCAGTATTGTTTACCTTAATTTGTGTGTGCACCAACAGAAGCTTTACTGAGATGTGTTTTTGTCTTGCTGTAGAGCAAATGTACATGTATCATTTTATTGTTTTTGCTTTAAATAGTATTTTATTTTTTCTACAATTGCATATCAAGAAAATTTTTAGCATTCAGTTTTATAAGATTTTAAGTACCAAATTTTTCTCCCTCCCTTCCTCTCCTTCCTGAAAATGGTAGGAAGTTTAATATAGTTTATACATATGTTATCATGTAATTTTTCTCCCGTATTCGTCACAGTTGTGGAATAAGAAACAGATCTAAAGGGGAAAACAGCCATGAGAAAGAATGAAGCAGAAAAATATGCTTTTAACTGCAGTGCAGAGTGCCATTAATTCTTTATCTGGATATGGATACCATTTTCCTTCTTGAATCCTTTGTACCTCTCTTGGATCATTGTGTTGCTGAGAAAAGTTGAGTCATTCAAACTTGGTCATCACATAATGTTGCTGATGTTGTATAACAGTGTTTTCCTGGTTCTGCTCATTCTACTTCACATCAGTTTGTACAGTTCTTTCTAGTTTTCTTTTTCTGAAATGTCCCTATTCATCATTTCTTATTGCACAATGATATCCCATTACATTCATATACCACAGCTTGTTCAGCCATTCCCCAATTTATGGCCATGCTCTCAATTTCTAATGTTTTGTCACCATGAATAGGGCTGCTAAAAACATTTTTGCACATATACATCATTTCACCCTTTTTATGAGCTCTTTAGGATACACACCTAGTATTGCTATATGTGGATCAAAGGGTATGCAAAGTTTCATTTCCCTTTGGACATAGTTCCAAATTGCTCTCCGGAATGTTTGTGGCAGTTCTCAACTCTTCCAATAGTGCATTAGTATCCAAATTAGCCCATATTCTCCTCAACATTTATTATTTTCCTTTTCTGTCATTATAGCCAATATGATTGGTGTGAGGTGGTATTTCAGAGTTGTTTTGATTTTCATTTCTCTAATCAAAATTAATATAGAGCACTTCTTTATATGCCTGTAGAGATCTTTGATTTCTTCCTTTGGAAACTGCCTCTTTATATCCTTTGACCATTTCTCATAAATTTTACTCATTACTCTATATATTTGAGAAGTGAGGCTTTCATCAGAGACACTTGCTGCAAAGATTGTTTCCCTACTTTCTGGTTTCCTTCTAAACTTGGTTGTATTGATTTTGTTTGTACAAAACCTTTTTAAATTTAATGTGATCAAAATTTTCTAATCTACATTTCATACTGCTATCTCTTGTTTCATCATGAATTCTCCTCCCCATTGATCTGACAGGTAGACGATTCCTTGGTCTTTCAATTTGATTGCTTCTTTTTCTGTGGTACCTTTCAGCAAGATGTGATTTCCGATCTTTATCTCTTTCAATAAGTCTATGTTTCCTTTTACTTTGTCTAAGATCTTCGTATAAGATCAGGATTGCTACATTTTACTTTTTACTTCAGCTGAAGCATAATAGATTCTGCTCCAGCCCATTACTTCTACTCTGTGTGTTTCTTGTAAGCAAGATAGTGTTAGATTTCGAGTTTTGATCCCTTCTGCTATTCACTTTCATTTGATAGGAGAGTTCATTCCATTCACATTACAGTTCTGAATGCTGACTGTGTATTTCCCTCCATCCTATTCTTTCTCCATTTATTCTCTTTCTCCCTTCACCCTTTCCCATCTCACAAGTATTTTGCTTCTTCTACAACCTCCTCTGGAATTCTCTTTGTTCTGTCTTTCCCAACTCCTTCCACCTTTACTTAGTTTCTTCCCCCTCTTATTTCTTTGTCAGGCTGAATTTCTATATTCATCTAACTATACATATATTTCCCTTTTCGAGCCAAAACTGACAAGAGTAAGTTTCAAACAATGACAACAGAACTACTGCCCTATCTTCCCTCCGGTGTAATCGGTCTTTCTTGTGCTTTTATGTGAGATAATTTATTCCATTTTGTGCCTTCTTTCTTATTCTGCCCCCGTTGTATTCCTCTTTCTCATCCCTTAATTTTTTTTGTATTGTCAAATTCACCTTAGACATATACCCTCTCTCTGTCTCTGTGTATCTATGCTTTTCTTCTACCTGTACTGATAGAGAGAAAATTTTAAGCGTTGTAGACATGATCTTCCTGTGTAGGAATGTAAACAGTTTAGTTCTATTGAATCCTTTATTTTCTTTCTCTTTTTACCTAGTCATACTTCTCTTGGGTCGATATTGAAAGGTAAATTTTTGGTTTAGTTCTAGTCTTCTCCTTCTGAAAGTTTGAAATCCTATTTCACTAAATGATCATTTTTTGCATGATCTATTATGCTTCATTTTTTCTGAGTAAGTGATTCTTGGTGATTTTGCCATAGCTCCTTTGTCCTCCAGAATAATATGTTTCATGACCTGCAATCCTGTAATACTGCAGCTGTCAATGGGAAGATGGTGGAGTGAGAACAACGACTCACCTGAGCTCTTAGACAAACTCCTTCAAATACCTCTAAAAAGAGAATCTCACCAAATTTTTGAGGTGCAGAATCCAATAGGATAATATCTGAGGCTAGGAAAATAGCTAAAGGGTTTTCCTCTTACCTTGGAAGAGGTTAACCAGAAGTAGAGGGGCCCCAGGGTTGTAGAAACTCACACTAGGACCCAGGCATGCCTCAGCACTAGGACTGGAGCTCCAGGGGAGGTGGAAACTCTCAGTAGAACTCAAGAGTGCCTCAGCACTCCAAGGGAAATGAGAACACAATAGGGCTGCTAGGATCACCAACCCCTGAGCTTGCCTTTCCCTCAACTCAGCTGAGGAAATCTCCTGTGACCAGATCACCTCATCCCCACACTTAACAAGCTAGCCCTAGGACTGATCGGGAAAACACAAAATGAAAAGATAAAAAGGCACCTGCCCTTAGCTTTTTCACACCTGTCAACTGAACACAAAGTTCTGCAGCTTCTAACTGAAAGAACCAGAAGCCAAAACAAAAATCACCATCATGAACAAGAAAAAGCAAAGTAAAGGTGAAAAAAAAAAAACATAGAATGTTTCCATTTGGACAAGGACCAAAAGAAGAATACCAGAGAGGTCAACAGTGAGATTGTACTCCCATCTGAAACTTCAGAAGGGACTATGCACTGCTTTCATGCATAAACAGCTCTCCTGGAACAGCTGAAGAAGGAAATAGAAGAAAAACTGTCCAATGATTTTAAAAGTATGAAAAAATAATTCCATGAGGAGAACATCTCTTTGAAAAGGAAAATTGAACAAATGGACAAGGAAAAACAAAACCTAACTGGGGAAATTGGACAAATGGAAAAGGAAACAGAAAACCTAAGTGGAAAAATTGGACAAGTGAAAAAGGAGGTACAAAAAATAACCTGAGAAAATAATTCCTTAACAAAAGGAAAAATTGGACAGATGGGAAAGGAGATGCAAAAGTTAACTGAGGAAAACAATTTGATAGAAATTAGAACTGGGCAAGTAGAAACTAATGAGTCTATGAGATATCAAGAATCAGTCAAACAAAATCTAGAGAATGAAAAGATAGATGAAAATGTAAAATATCCAATTGGAAAAACAACTGACTTGGAAAATAGATCTAAGAGAGAAAATTTAAGAATTATTGGCCTACCAGAAAGTCATGACAAAAACATATAGCCTGAACAATATATTCCAAGAAATCATCAAAGAAAACTGTCCAGAAACTCTAGATCCAGGGGGCAAAATCGTCATTGAAAGAATCCACTGTTCACCTCCTGAAAGGAATCCCAAACTATAATCCTCAAGAAATATTATTGAAAAATTCCAGAACTATCAAGTGAAGGAGAAAATAGTACAGGCAGCCAGAAAGAAACCATTCAAATATCGAGGAGCAACATTCAGGATCACAAAGAATCTTGCAGCTTCTACATTAAAAGACTGAAGGAACTGGAATACGATATTCCATAAAGCAAAGGAAATGGGACTACAACCAAGGATCAATTACCTAGCAAAGTTCAGCATAATATATCAGGCAAAGAGATGGATATTCAATGAAATTAGGAATGCCAGACCTTCCTGACAAAAAGGCCAGAACTCAATAGAAAATTTGGTCGTAAAATGCAGGTCTCAAGAGGGGCATAAAAAGGTAAACAGGAGAAAAGAAAAATTTGTTACATAATTTGGGCAAATTGTTTATCTCCCTATAAGTGAAGATGATACTTGTTAATCTTGAGAATTGTATATGTATTATGAAATACAAAAGGGATATACATAAAGGGAACAAGTATAAAGTAAATGATTTGATGATAAAAATATGATTTAAGCATGTGAAGGGATTGTAACAGGAGATGTGAAAAGGAGGAAGCAGAAAATGGTAAATTATGCCAAAGGAAGAAGTAGAGAGAAAGAGGGGGGACAGATGACCATTGTTTGAGAAGTACTCTCACCTAATTTGGTTCAAGGAGGGAACAGTAATCTTAATCAACTATATAAATTTAACTAGCTCTATAGGCAAAAGGAGGGGAAGGGAGAAGAAAAGGGAGGGGAAACTAAAATGGCAGGTAAAAGTAGTAAGGGTAAAGGGGAGCAAAAGGGAGGGGGCCTGAAAGAAGAAAGAGAAGACTGCGGGAGGTGGTGGTAAAAAGTAAACTCTATTGATGAAGGGAAGGGAGATGGGAGAATTAAAGCATAAACAGTGTGAAAGAAGATGAAGGGAAAGACATAGATTGCAATCATAACTGTGAATGTGAATGGAATAAACTCTCCCATAAAACAAAGATGGATAGCAGAATAGATTAAAAGGCATAATCTAACAATATGTTGGTTACAAGAAACATATTTGAGACGGGGGAATACACACAGAGTAAAGGTCAAAGGTTGGAGCAGAATATATTGTGCCTCAGCTGATGTAAGAAAGGCAGGAGTAGCAATCCTAATCTCAGACAAAGCAAAAGCAGAAACAGATCTAATCAAAAGAGATAAGGAAGGAAACTATATACTGCTAAAAGGCACAACAGACAAATAAGCAATATCATTACTAAACATGTGTGCTCCAAGTGGTATAGCATCCAAATTCTTAGAGGATAGGCTGGGGGTGTTCAAGTAAGAAATAGACAGCAAAACTGTACTACTGGGGGACCTCAACCTCCCCCTCTCTGAACCTGATAAATCTAACCTCAAAATAAACAAGAAAGAGGTTAAGGAGGTAAAAAAAAAAAAACCTCTGGATAAGTTAGATATAATAGCTCTCTGGAGAAAACTGAATGGTAATAGAAAGGAATACACCTTTTTCTCAGTGGTACATAGTACATATACAAAAACTGGCCATGTTCCAGGGCACAAAGCCTCACAATTGAGTGTAGAAAGGCAGAGATAGTCAATGCATCCTTTTCAGATCATAATGCAATAAAATTATATATAATAAAAGACCATGGAAAGAAAAACCAAAAATTATTTAGAAACTAAATAATACAATCATAAAGAAGGAGTGCGTTAAACAACAAATCATAGAAACAATCAACAATTCCATCCAAGGGAATGACAATAATGAAACAACCTACCAAATCTTACGGGATGCTGCAAAAGCAGTTCTTAGGGGAAGTTTTATATCTTTGAATGCTTACATAAGTAAAATAGAGAAAGAGGAGATCAATGACTTAGGCTTGCAGTTGAAAAAGCTAGAAAAAGAACAAATTGAAAATCCCCAAGTAAATACCAAATTAGAAATACTGAAAACCAAAAGAGAGATTAATAAAATTGAAATTAAGAAAACTATTGAATTAATAAATAAAAGCAATAGTTGGTTTTATGAAAAACTAATAAAATTGATAAACCTTTGGTCAATTTGATTAAAAGAAAGAAAGAAGAAAATCAAGTTACTAATATCAAAAATGAAAGGGGTGAACTCACCTCCAGTGAGGGGGAAATTAAAACAATAATTAGAAATTACTTTGCCCAAATTTATGTCCACACATTCAATAATCTAAATGAAATAGATGAGTATTTTAAAAAATACAAATTGCCCAGATTAACAGAAAAGGAAGTTGAATATTTAAATAACCCTATCTCAGAAAAAGAAATTGAACAAGCCATCAATGAACTCCCTAGGAAAAAATCTCCAGGGCCAGATCGATTTACAAGAGAATTCTATCAAACATTTAAAGAACAGTTAATTCCAATATTATACAGACTATTTTTGAAAATTGGGGAAGGAGTCTTCCCAAATTCTTTCTATGATACAAATATGGTTCTGATACTTAAACCAGGAAGAGACAAAACAGAGAAAGAAAATTATAGACCAATTTCTCTAACGAATACAGATGCAAAACATTTAAATAAGATTTTAGCAAAAAGAATAAAATGTTTTATCATGAGAATAATATATTATGATCAGGTAGGATTCATACCAGGAATGCAGGGCTAGTTCAATATTAGGAAAACTATTAGCATTATTCATCATATCAACAACAAAACTAACAAAAGCTACATGATTATCTCAATAGATGCAGAAAAAGATTTCAACAAAATACAAGACCCCTTCCTATTAAAAATACTGGAGAACATAGGAATAAAGTGAAGTTTCCATAAAATAATAAGCAGTATCTACCTAAAACCTTCAGCAAGCATTTTATGCAATAGAGATAAGCTACATGCATTTCCAATAAGATCAGGGATGAAACAAGGATGTCCATTATGACCATTATTATTCAATATGGTACTAGAAATGTTAGCAGTAGCAATTAGACAAGATAAAGAAATTGAAGGAATAAGAATAGGCAAAGAAACTAAGTTATCACTCTTTGCAGATGATATGATGAGATACTTAGAGAATCCCAGGGATTCAAGTAAAAAACTATTTGAAATAACAAACAAATTTGGCAAAGTTGCAGGTTACAAAATAAACCTGCACAAATCTTCTGCATTCCTATATATTAGCAACAAAGTCCAACAGCAAGAGACAGAAAGACAAATCCCATTTAAAGCTAGGGTAGATACTACAAAATACTTGGGAGTTTACCTACCAAAACAAACCCAGGGACTGTATGAACACAATTGCGAGACACTTTTTCACAAATAAAGTCAGATCTAAGTAAGTGGATAAACATCAGTTGCTCATGGGTAGGCCGAGCTAACATAATAAAAATATTATAAATTATGAAAACATAATAAAAATGACAATTCTACCTAAATTAATTTACTTATTTAGTGCCATAACAATTAAATTATCAGATAATTATTTTCTAGAGCTGGATAAAATAATATCAGAATTCACTTGGAAGAACAAAAGATCCAGAATATCAAAGGGTCTAATGAAAAAAAATGCTAGGGAAGATGGCCTAGCGCTACTAGATCTCAAATTGTACTGTAAAGCAGCAATCATCAAAACCACTTAATACTGACTAAGAAAAAGAAGCGTAGACAAGTGAAATATGTCAGGTACTCAAGAAACAGAAGACAATGAATACAGCAATCTACTGCTTGATTACTCCAAGGACCCCAGGTGCTGGGATAAGAACTCACTTTTCGACAAAAATTGCTGGGAAAACTGGATAAAAGTGTGGTGGAAAATAGGCATAGAAAAATGCCTGACGCCATATACAAGAATAAAATCTAAATGGGTACATAATCAAGGTATAATTATTGATACTATGGAAAAATTGGTGGAGCAAAGAAGAGTGTATTTATCAGATACTAAAGAAGAGATAGAAAGAATTATGAAGTGCAAGATGGATAATTTTGATTATGTTAAACTGAAAAGTTTTTGCACAACCAAACCCAAAGCAACCAAAATTTGGAGGGATGTAGAAATCTGGGAAAGAATTTTTACAGGTAATATCCGTGATAAAGGCCTCATTTCTAGAATATATAGAGAACTGAGTCAAATTATAATACAAGTCATTCCCCAATTGATAAATGGTCAAAGGATATGAACAGACAATTTGCAGAGGAAGAAATTAAAGATATCTATAGTCATATGAAAAAATTCTCTAAATCACTTTTGATTAGAGAGATGCAAATCAAAACAGCTCTGAGCTACCATATCACACCTATCAGATTGACTAACATGACAGAACAGGAAGATGAAAAATGTTAGCGAGGATGTGGGAGAGTTGGAACACTAATGCATTGTTGGTGGAGCTGTGAGCTTATCCAACTGTTCTGGAGAGAAATTTGGAACTGTGGCCAAAGGGCTGCAAAAATGTGCATACCCTTTGACTTAGCAATAACGCTTCTAGAACTGCATCCCCAAGAGATCATAAAAATGGGAACAGGTCCCACATGTGCAAAAGTATTTATAGCAGCACTCTTGGTGGTGGCCAAAAACTGGAAATTAAGGGAATGCCTATCAATTGGGGAATTGCTGAATAAATTATGGTAAATGAATGTAATGGAATACTATTGTGCTACAAGAAATGATGAACAGGAAGGCTTCAGGGAGGCCTGGAAAGACATGTGATCTGATACTGAGCGAAAGTAGCAGAACCAGTTTTATGCACATCAATGACCACAGTGTGCGAGAGTTTTTTCTGGTAGACTTGGATCTTCATAGCAATGCAAAGACTTGAAAAAATTCCCCAGTGATCTTCTAAGGCAAAATGCCTTCCTCATGCAGAGAAAGAACTAGGAAATTCACTCCCAGAAGGTAGCAGACCATTTGTGTATGTGTGTACGTGTGTGTGTGTATTTGTGTATTGCATTTAGATTTGTTAAATGGTTTCTCCCACTCGTTTTAATTCTTCAGCACAGCATGACTACAGTGAAAATGTATTCTGTAGAACCTACACAGAATCATATGCCTTATTGGGGAGGGAAAGAGGATGGAGGAGGTAGGGAGGGAAAAAATAATAATCTAAGTTATATGGTATTGATTGTAGAACATTGAAAATAAATAAAATTAATTAATTTAAAAAATTGCAGCTGCCAAGTGCTCCATGATCCTGATTGTGACTCCCTGATATTTGAATTGTTTCTTTATGGCCATTTGTAGTATTTTTTCCCTTCATCTAATACTTCTAAAATTTGTCTGTAATGTTCCTTGGAGTTTTTGTTTTGGGACCTCTTTCTTGAGGTGACTGGTGGATTCTTTCACTGCAGATCTTGCCCTCTGATTCCAGGGCATCAGAGTAGTTTTCCTTGATAATTTCTTGAAAGATGCTGTCTAGGTTCTGGTTTTGATTATGGCTTTCATGTAGTTCAATGGTTCTGAAACTGCCTCTCGTGGATCTATTTTTCAGGTCAGTTGTTTTTCCCATGAGGTATTTTATGTTTTCTTGGATTTTTTCATGCCTTTGAATCTGTTTGATTGATTCATGATATCTCCTAGAACCATTTGTTTCCACTTGCCCAATTCTAACCTTTAAGATGTTGTTTTCCTAAATTAACTTATGTACTTCATTTTCCATTTGACCAATTGTACTCTTTAAGGAGTTGTTTCCTTCAGTGGATTTTTGTATTCCTTTTTTACATTTAACCAATTCTGCTTTTTTAAACAGTTTTCCAAGTTTCTGACTGTTTTCCCATAATTTTCTTGTAACATTCTCATTTATTTTCCTAATTTTTCTTCTACCTCTTTTATCTGTTTTTTACCTCCTTTTTGAGCCCTTCCATGAATCCTTTCTAGGCTTGAGACAACTGTCAGTTTTTCTTTGGGATTTTACCCATAGGTGTTTTGACATTGCCCTCTTCTGAGTTTGCGTCTTGGTCTTTCCCCTCACTATAACTTTCTATGATCAGAATGTTTTTGTTTCTTTGTTTGCCTTTCTTCTTTCTTTTATGATTTTCTTGGATCACTCTCATTTCTCTTCCCAAGTTTTGCTTTACTTCTCTTACTTGATTTTCACAATCCTTTTTGAGTTTTTCCATGACCTGAGACCAATTCATATTTTTCTTGGAGACTTTCGATGGAGGAGCTTTGATTTTGTTTTCTTATGTTTGCACGCTTTGATTTCCTTGTCTCCAAAGTAAGATTCCATAGTCTGATTCTTTTTCTGGGTTTTGTTCATTTCCCCAGCCATTTACTTGACGTTTTAGCTCTTTATCAAGAGCTTACTCTAAATCTGCTTCCAGTGGGAGTGGGGAATGTATTGTCAGCTGCTTGATCTCCCACAGTCTGTGGGCCTAGAGCTCCAGAAACAGTGGCTACAGTTGCCCCTGCTGCTGCTGTGGCTGTCGTGTGTTCCTTCACCCCCTTCCTGCTCCTCCACTCTGGGGCTGGGACCAGACTCCACTCTCCTGCACTGGTCCCACAGACTTTTCCTACTCGACTTTACAATTATCCTCAGCATTTTGGGGTCATGAAGTCTGGAAACCACCACAGGTGTGAGAGCTTCAGTCTTCCCAAGGCCTTCTCAGGTTCTCTCTGTGCACTCAAGACCTACACTGGACTAAGCTCTGCTCCCTATGTGGTGTGACAGACACTTCCTGGTTACCTTCTAAGCTGTGTTGGGCTGGAGATTTGTTTCACTCTTTCATTCTGTGGGATCTGCAGTTCCAGAATTTGTTTAGAGCCTTTTTTTACAGATATTTGGCTGGGCTTGGTGGAAATGCTCTAGAAAGTCCATGCTGTTACTATGCCAACTTACTCCACACCTTTTCTTTCCTTTAAATTTGATTTCTGCTACCAAGGTGGAAGGAGCTCTGTCTCAGAATGCTTATGCCAGTGACTGCAGGCCCTGAAATACCTGTTGCTGTGTTGAAGCCCATCATGTCTGATGTTGTATTGAGTGGGACTTGCTTGGTGCCAGTGGAGGCTGTAGGGGTCTGGCAGTTTACCTGGTGCTGAGCTGGAATCTTAAGGGGGTGGTGTCTGGCTTTTCCTGAGGCCAGGAAAGGTTTTTCTGGGTTTCTCTGGGGCTACGCTGAAGCACATGGAAGCTTTCCCCCTGCAGGATGCCTGTTTACCCTGGACTGCACTGAAGCATGTGGAGGTCTAGCAACTGGAGGACACCTACGAGCCCAGTGATACACTGAAGCATATGGTCATTCTGAGATATGGAGTCTGTTTTTCCCCTGGCTATGCTAAATGATGTGGGGTGTCCTGGTGTTGGTATTTACCTGTTCCACCACAGGGCTAGGATCTTCCACTGGTTTGCTGAGGTGAAGCTTGGTGCTGGCTTACTGTGATGCTTCCTGTCCTGGAAAAAGTACTTCTATATGTTTCATTTTAGCAAGAACAGTGTTCGCAAGCAATATTCTATAGGCCCACAGTGATTGTATGATTCATAAAGGTTTTTGTTTGCCTGTTTTTAGCTCAGCTGGCTGCATTATGAAATGATTCTGTCCCAGCAGAGTAATCAAGGGCCAAAACGAATGCTGATTCTGTCTAGTCCAGCTCACTGCCTTTAAATAAAGTTTAACTAATGACCGATTCTTTAAAAATATCTGGCTCTGAAGAATCTGCAAATCCCTATTTCCACTGTCATTAAATTCACTATCACTATCAAAGAGTCCTTCCTTATCTAACTGAAATTCATTTTGCTTTCATTTAAACCTATTTCATCTACTGCTGTCTTTGGTGGAAATAGGAAATAGCTAATCAGCACTCTCTTTCTAATAATTCTTCATTTTCTTGACAGCTTTAATTCACTCCCCAATATCCCCTAAATAATCCCTTTAATACTTTCAGCTTTTCGCATAATTTATATTTTTCCCTTTCTTTTGTCATTTTGGTTGCCCTTTTATAAACCTTGCTTAAGTCTTCTGCATCCTTTTAAATGAGTAGGACCTAGTATTAGATACTGGAAGAGTTTGACTGGAGTTGAATACAGTGGGAGGATTATCTCAAGGTCCCTAATATTTCTGTACTCTAGTATCACACACTATCGGTTTTCATAAGTAATACCACAGTGATGATTTAATATTCAACATGTCATCTACCATGATACCTAGTTCTTTTACTACTATATTTGCACAGAAACAGTCATCTCACATCTTATTTTGTAACCCAGTCTTTTTTTTCTTTCTTTCCAACTATATTGACTAGTACTTTATTAAGTTTGTTCTTTTTATTTTTCCTGTCATTTGTCCAATGATTTGCAGTAATTCTGAATACTAACTTTACCCTTAGTTAAAGAGTGCATATTCTTTGTTATTATCTAGGTAACTGATAAAAATGTTAAATACAATTAGACCAAGGATACCCCTTGTGGTGCATCACTTATTATATCTCCCAAGGTAACACTGAAGTATTGTTTATAATTCTAGATGTGACACCTGCCCACTCATTCAATTAGTTTTGTTTTGTTCTGTTTTTTAACATATCCTACTGAATAGCTTACTCACATTTTGCCAATTTAATGATAGGAATGCCATGGAAGAAGATAAAAAATTGTTAAAATTTTAAAGATTGGTTACATCTCTGATTTTTCTCTTATTTTCAAGGACTATCACTTGCTCTAATCAGAATTTCTTTTGTTCAAGTCCTAATGCCTCATTTTCACTCAGTTGTTGTAAAATTGCAGTCTTGCTATATAAACTAAATCAAGATTATTCATCATCCATTTTTCATTGTTTATGATAGCCTGTAAGTGGACTCTTTTCTATTCTTCATGCATATCATCTTTTTTCAATGAATTCTACAAAATATTAGGTAGTAGTTCTACTGTGACTTAAGCCATGTCTCAGGATGCAAGTCCTACAGGCATGCTCAGTTAAATACCAAGTATCACCAAAAGATTATGATCTTTCCCTATTGTTTCCCCTTCCTTCATCTATCTTGGTCTCTTGTCCTTTCATTCCAAAAGTTTCTTTTTCAATTTTATGAAGCCTGAGGTTAAAAAAAAAAAAAACAACATTAGAAGCCTCTGACTTTTGGGTGCCATATGTTATTAGCTTTTGCTAGCCATCTAATACAAGAATAACATTTTATTTTATCTTTCTTTCAGTCTTGATATGTGAAAGGAATATTTTTCAATTCCCTTTATGTCCTATGTAATTACATCTCATTTTTCCTTTGACTTTGCTGATTTTTTCGTATAAAATTTTGCTATTCCTTTATAGACGTAGTTTAATATTCTAGTATAGGTTCCATTCAGTGGCATTTTCCATGTTTTAATCTTTTGAAAATAAGTTCTTTGCTTAAACAAGGAGATTTCTCTATTCCTTATCATTGCCACATGAGGCAATTCCTAAATTTCACTATATAATTTGAATCAAAGCATGGACTAAATGGAGGAGGAACTGAAATAAAGACAAGACCAAACAGAGATTTTACTGGATAGGCAAGCTTTATAGATAACAGTCATATGACTATCTGGAAAACTCTTCTAATTAAGAAAGAAAAATATTTTGATGAGATATTTTTAAAAGAGAGTAGTGATTCTTATTGTTAGTTAATATTCTTATCTGTATTAAGTACTGTTTATCCCAAAACACTTGTTTACCATATGTAAATAATACACTTCTGTCCTTATTATCACAATACATACATATGTATTATCACAATATATGTATATCTACATATGTAAGTATATATGTGTATATATATATATATATGTATGTATGTATGTAGTATGCATCCAAAGTTATTCATTAAGAAAGACACCAAAATTCCAACATTTAAATATATTCTACACCAAAATACGTACTACTGTTACATTTATTCTTTCTTTGGAAAGAAATTACATAACATTTTAGAGGATAAATAGGTATATTAGGGAAAAGAACTCAATGTAAATAGGTTGTGAATGCATTCCTATAATTGAAAAGCAAGGCTTTAATTACCTTCAAACTTCCTTCGAAAAGGCAATAGGACTAAAACTTCAGTTGGTAAGAAAAAAACAACTATCTGGGCTGAGATAACCTCATCACGAGTCATGAAAGACAGTATTTTTATCATCTCTGGAAACTAAAAGAGGAAGGGGGAAGGAGAACATAAAATGGTATCTAAACTCTCTATGAAAATAATGATACAGCTTCCAAAATGCAAACTTAAAGGACAATATCATAAAACACTAAAGATGTCTTTTTTTTGGTTTTTACAATCTTTTGATTTTATTTCAATATAACTTGTCACATGGAGTCATTGTTTTCAGTTTGGCCCATTTTACTTTTCAAGGATTGTGTTTCTTATGAAAGCTTTACTACAACCTGTTCCAGGTTATTACTCCTCTATGTCATTCCTTCTCCCCCTCTCTAGCATTTCCTTTAACATTACATTTTGATTTCTTATTTCATTTTTTCTAGGTACTTTTGCATTTCTTTTATCTAGGACATTAATTTTTCCCCTGAGGCACTACTTTGACTTGGAGAATTATTTTTTCCTGTTTATCACTTGGGTTTCTCTCAATTTACAGTACTTCTTCATTTTATTCTGATATTTTCTTATGTTTATTCATATGCCCAGCCTGTGTCTGGATCAAGGCTTTGTACTTGAGCCAGAGTCTATGCTCTACAATACACATGGATGGTGTGAGTAGGCCTTGCTTAGTTCTGGATGTAGAGGTTAATGCTAAGTCCTTCCATCTGCAGAAAAAAACAAACAAACAAAAATATTTGGTTTGAGCTATGTCCCCTGTTGACTCAAATTAACTTTTGACTTTGGCTTTTCCTTCTTCCTTCTTGAACATTTTTAAACCTGTCTCTTATTCCTTTCCTTGCTATGAGCTTAACAAGTTCCACAAAGATAATGTAAATTGAATAATTAGTAAGCTTTTTGGGAAATCAAGTGTTTTGCTTCCTAGGTCCCTCAATCCTTTCTGATGTGACTCAGGAGTAATCTGTTTGTAAATTCCCTTTATTGGGGCTTGAACAATAAGGATACCTGCTCCTTCAATGGCCTGCTGGCAAAGATCTTTCTTTGCCCCATCTTCTGTTATGACTTGAGTTGGACTGCTTAGGTGCCGAACTTTGTGGATGTCTGCCATTGTTGTAGGATTTATCATGTTTACTTCCCAACTACCCTGTCATTTCTCTGTTCAGAGCTTCCACTTGATTCTGGAAGATCTTTTATGTGGTTATGGACTCAATGGAGGGCCTTATAACTGTTTTATTTCTCTTATCATTGTTCTTTTTAGTGAATTTTTTGAGCTCTCCTAGGGCATCTGTACTGTTCTGTGCCTCAAACCATTATCTTTCCACAATTTCTGAAATAGAATATTAATTAAGCTGCAGACTAAAAAAATGAATGATTGTATCTATACCGTAATAAAACTATTTGTTAAATGAATGACTGCATTTATGCTGCAATAAAACTATTTATTTGTAAAATATTTAATTCCAAACTGTAGTGGCCAATGACACATTATTTCTTAGGATGTTAGATTTAGAACTGGAGCAAACCTTAGAGGCCACATCCAACCACTTCACTTTTCACATGAGGAAGCTAAGGCAAAGAGATGCTAAATTACTTATCTATTCTCATACAATTAATGACAAAATGAAATTTGTACCTATGTCCTTATGACATGTCTAGTCTCCTATACATAATCCCATACTGACCTATTTTGAATGCCAAATGACATTAAAACATGCTATATTGGACAAAAACTCTGCTCCAGAAAGCAGGTAACAGGACAGGATGCTGAGGTCACCAAACTGATGCCAGAGTATATAAGGTAGCATGGAAAAATGTCTAGAGTGGGGGCTATCTTAGAAGTGGACCATAAGGACAGAAAGATGAATACATGGCACTATCAACTATTAAAGTAATTTAGGAAGAGCAGTAGGGAGCAAGGAGAATGTCATTTCTTCCTGTTGGTCTGAGAATTGGGGACAATTAAACATAGAACTAGGACAGCTAGGTGTGGTTAGAGTACCTGGCCTGGAGTTAGGAAAACTTGAGTTCAAATCTGGTCTCAGACACTAGTTATGTGACCCTGGGAGAAAGATTAAGATGGGTTACTCAAGTGAGCATCAGGGTGCAACCAGAGCATTGAACATAAAATAATACTCTCACCTTACAACCTACTAAAACTTTCATTTTTATCTCTCTTCTCCCTTCTGTTATGTATTCCTCCTTAATACAATAGCTCCCTTCAGGAACAAAGGACAAACAACAACTTCTCCATTTCCATCTTCCCATTCTTCTGATTATACCTATTTTCCTTCTCCTATTCATTGCTTCTCTAGCCACATCCCCCATGTCTTTATTTCTGCTCGTCTTGTCCTTTTCCTTTTACTGCTTTCTCTCTCCTTTAGATGGTTATTAGACTAAACTCAATATGATTGCTGGGAAAAAGGAATTTCCTTCTCATCATTTGCTGTTTTTTCATCCTGTTCATGATTTCAAAGTGAGGAATTGAAACCTTTTCTTCCCATTCACTAAACTCTCCCCCCCCCCGCAAATTTATTATTTTATTTATTTTCAGTTTTCAACAATCACTTCCATAAATTCCAAATTTTCTCCCTCTCACTTAGCCCCTCCCTCGAAGAGATGATATGCAATCCTACTTGAGTTCTACATATATAATCTTAATAAACGTATTTTCACTTTAGTCATGTTGAATAGAAGAATTAAGTTGAGTAGCAAAAACTATGAGAAAAACAAAACATAACAAAGGAGAGAATAGTAGGCTTTGTTCTCCATAGATCTTTATCTGAATGTGCATGGCATTTTGCATAGTGAGTTCTTTGAAAATATTTTATGTCCTTGCATTGCTGTGAAGGGCTAAGGCTGTCAAAAACAGTCGTACTACTGTGACTGTTACTATGTATAATGTTCTTCTGGCTCAGCTAACTTCACTCAACATCAATTCATATAAGTCTTTCTAGGGTTTTCTGAAGTCCACCTGTCTATCATTGTTTTATAGGACAACAATATTCCATTACCTTCATACACCACAACTTGTTCAACCATTACCCTTGATGGGCATCCCCTTGATTTCCAGTTCTTCGCCACCACGAAAAGAGTTGCTATAAATATTTCTTTGTACCTCTGAGTCCTTTTTTCCATTTTAATGATCTCTTTAGGAGACAGCTCTGGGTAAATGGGTATGCATACTTTTATAACACTTTAGGCATAGTTCCAATTTTTTCTCCAGAATTGAGTTTATCATTTTCCTGTTTTGTCATGTTAACCAATCTGAAAGGTATGATGTGGTACCTCAGAGCTGTTGTTGTTTACATTGCTCTAATCAATAGGGGCTTAGAGCACTTATTTTTCTTGGTACAGTCTTTTTAATGTTTATTTATGTGTATTTAATTTTCAACATTCATTTCCACAAAATTTTGAGTTCCAAATTTTCTCCCTACCCCATAATGCCTTGCACTATGATTACCCCTTCCCTCAATATGCCTTCTCTTCTATCACACCCCTCCTTTCCCCCATATTCTCTCTTGTACTGTAGGGCAAGATTGATTTCTATGCCCCATTACCAGTATTTCTTATTTCCCAGTTGTAGGCAAAATCAGTTCTCAATATTTGCTCCTGAAACTTCTGGATTCATTTTCCATGTCAGTTGTTTTTCAATGAGAAATTTCACATTATCTTCTATTTTTTTTCCTTCTTTTGGTTTTCTTTTGTAATTTCTTGGTTTCTTATAAAGTCATTAGCTTCTATCTGCTCCATTCTCATTTTTAAAGAACTATTTTCTTCAGTTAACTTTTGAACCTCCTTTTCCATTTGGCTAATTCTCCTTTTTAAAGCATTCTTCTCCTCATTGACTTTTTGAACTTCTTTTGCCTATTGAATTAACCTATTTTTAAAGGGATTATTTTCTTCAGCATTTTTTGGGTCTCCTTTAGCAAGCTGTTGACTTGCTTTTCATGATTTTCTTGCATCGCTCTCATTTCTCTTCCGAATTTTTCCTCCATCTCTTTTACTTGATTTTCAAAATCCTTTCTGAACTCTTTTGTGGCCTGATACCATTACATATTTATTTTGGAGGCCTCTCATGATAAGCATTGTTCTTCCTCACTGAAAGGATGGAAAATATACTTCTTCAACAAGAAAGTAACCTTCTATAGTCTTATTTTCTTTCCCTTTTTAGGCATTTTACCAGGCAATTACTTGAACTTTGAGTCCTCTGTCAAGGGGAGGGTATACTCTGAGGACCTGTAAGTTCTCAGTTCCCCTACAGTGACACTATCAAGGAAGTGACACTATCAAGGAAGTGACACTATCAAGGAAGTGACACTATCAAGGCTTACTTCTCTCCTGGCCTACACACTGGTTTGGAAGCTACCAATGCTTTCCTGCCCAGTAGAATTCCCTTTCCAGAGCCTCCACCATCTCCACTAAGGGTTGAGATTCAGATCAGCTGCTCAATTGCCCCACTGTCTTTAGGCAGAGGACTCCAAAGGTGGACGCTGCTCCTGCTGCTCTTGCCACTGCTGCTGGCACTGCCTCCTCCTTCTCTTGTTGCTGCAGCTACCTGGGGCCAAGGTTGGGAGAGGACCTTGCTCCCTTGTCACCTAGTTGAAAAAGCTTTCTCACTGACCTTTGAAGCTATCTTTGTTGATTGTGGGTTGAGGGATCTCAGAACCACTGCTGCTGCTGGGGATTCTGCCTCCAAGGCCTACTCCAGGTCCTGTCCCTGCCATCCTGCATTGTATGTCTCACGCTGGACTGTGTTTTGCTTGGCTCCACGCCCCATGCCATAGACCTTTCCTGTCAGCCTTACAGGCTACCTTGGGCTGGAAATCTCTTTCACTCTGTCTTTTTGTAGCTTCTGCTGCTCTACAAATTTTTTAGAGTCATTCTTTACAGTTATTTTATGGACTGTGGGGGAAGAGCTAGAGTATGTGTCTTTCTACTTTGCTTTCTTGGCTTTGCCCCTGAGCATTTTTTTATAGGACTAAAAATAGCTTTAATTTCTTTCTCTGAAAATTGCATATTTATATCCTTGGACTGTTAATTGAGGAATGACTTGTATTTTTGAAATTTGACTCAGTTCTTTAGAAATGAGACCTTTATCATAGACATAAGTTGTAAAAATTCTTTCTCAAATGTTAGCTTCCCTCCAAATCTTGGTTGCATTGGTTTTGTTTGTGCAAAGTGTCCTCTACTTCTTGATTTGTCAAAAATTCTTCAGTTCTCCATAAATATGACAAATAAGCTATTCTTTTCTCCCTGAGTTTGTTTATAGTATTAGCCTTTATGGCTAGATTATTTACCCATTTGGGCTTTGTTCTGGTACATGATGTCAGGCATTGGTCTATACCCAGTTTCCACTGCACTGTTTTCCAGTTTTCCCAGGAGGTTTTGTCAAACGGTAAGGTTTTTTTTTCCCCAGCAGCTGAGGTCCCCGTGTTTGTCAAACAGTATATTGCTATAATCATTGACTACTGTGTCTTGTATACCTAACCTCTTCTACTGAGCTACCTCTCTATGTGTTAGCTAGTATGAAGTGATTTTGATGATTTGTGCTTTTTAATGCAATTTACCTCGGGTATGGTTAAGCCACCTTCCCTAGCATTTCTTTTAATTAATTCCCTTTAAATTCGGGAACTTTAATCTTCAGTTGGATTTTGATATTTTTTTCTAGCTCTATGAAACAATTTTTTGGTAGTTTGATTGGTATGGAACAGAATAAGGGGATTAATTTAGGTCTACTTGTCCTTTTTATTATGTTAGCTCAGCTTACCCATGAGCAACTGATGTTATTTTTAATTATCTAGATTTGACTTTATTTGTGCAAAAAGTGTTTTGTAATTGTGTTTATTTAGTCCTTGGGTTTATTTTGGCAGATGGACTCTTAAATATTTCATAGTGTTTACAGTAACTTTAAATGGGATTTTTCTTTCTATCTTTTACTGTTGGGCTTTGTTAGTAATACATAGAAATGCAAATGATTAATGTGGGGTTTTTTTGTATCCTGCAATTTTTCAAAACTTGTTTATTATTTCAAATACTTTTTACTTGACTCTTTGGAATTTCTAAGTATATTACCATATTGTTTGCAAAGAGTGATAACTTAGTTTCTTCTTTGCCTATTCTAATCCTTCTATTCCTTTTTCTTCTCTTATTACTAAAGCTAACATTTCTAGTACTGAATAACAATGGCGATAATGGACATTCTTGTTTCACCCCCGATATTATTGGAAATTCGTCTAGGTTATCGCCATTACATATAATGCTTGCTCATGGCTTTAGGTAGATATTACTTATTATTTAAAGGAAGGCTTCATTTATTCCAATGCTCTCTAGTGTTTTCAATAGGAATGAGTGTTGTATTTTGTCAAAAGCTTTTTCTGCAAATATTGAAATAAACATATGGTTTTTATTAGTTTTGCTATTGATATGATCAATTATGCTGATAGTTTTTCTAATATTGAATGACTCCTGCATTCCTGGTACACATCTGGCCTGTTCACAATGTAGCATTCTTATGATAAGTTGCTGTATCTTTTTGCTAATATCTTATCTGAAATTTTTTTTGGGGGGGGGGGGGGGTGGAGCCAAGATGGCAGATTGAAAGCAACAACTCACCTAAGCTCCTGGACAAACTCCTTTGGATATCTCTGAAAGGAGAATCTGACCAAACTTTGGAGGTGCGGAATCCAGTGGGTGACAGACTTTGACGGATTCGGAGCCCAGGTTAGACTGGAAGGTCCACAGGAAGGATCTGTTATGCGGGGGTGAGTCCCTAGTGCACAGCGCAGCGTGGTCAGCACAGCGGGGCGGAAGGGACCTGAGAAGCCTGAGAGCAGTGGGCGGAACCAGCGGAGCAGCAGACAAGCCAAACCAAGCTGGTGAGAGCCGCTGAGCACCAGATATCAGCGCAGCAGCTCCTGAGACCTTCAGTCTGAAGATTAAACTTTGGTAAATCACCTACTTGAACTTCCCAGGATGTTGGAGTGATCAGTAAATGCTCTCTCCTCCCCGCCTGATGAAGGTGAAAGAACCATAAAATATTTCCCCAGAAAAATCCTGGATGAGCGGGAACAGCAGAAGGGGGCAAATAGTCTCATAACACCAGAGGCTAGGAAAATAGCAAAGGGGGATTACTCCTACTGTGGCGGAGGTGATCCAGAAGGACAGAGGATCCAGGGCAGAGAAAATTTGCACTGAGACCCAGGCAAGCCTCAGCGCCAGGAGAGGAGCCCCAGGAGGGGTGGGAACACGCATTAGCATCTAGGTGTGCCTCAGCCCTCCAGGGGAAAAGGGAAGACAATAGGGAAGCTGGGATCACCATCCCTTGAGCTAGCCTTTGCCTCAGTTCAGCTGAGGGGATCTCCTGTGACCAGACTACTCCTCCCACACACTTAACAAGCTACCCCAGGGTTGATCTGGGAAACAAAAACCAAAAACCTGCTTTTAGCTTTTTCACACATCAGCTCAACACAAAGTTCTATACCTTCTGACTGAAAGAACCAGAATCTATAACACTCAGTCAACAACATGAACAGGAAAAGGCAGACGAAAAGAGAAAAAAAACATAGAATCTTTCTATGGGGATAAGGACGAAAACACAAACACCAAAGAGGTCAGAGCTGAGACTGTACTTCCATCTGAAACTTCAGAAGGGACTATGAAATTCTTGCAAGCACAACCAGCTCTCCTGGAACAGCTGAAGAAGGAAATAGAAGAAAAACTGGCCAATGATTTTAAAATTATAAAAAAAGAATTCACTAATGAGAACATCACTTTGAAAAGGAAAATTGAACAAATGGAAAAGGAAGTTCAAAAGTTAACTGGAGAAAATAATTCCCTAAAAGAAAGAGTTAATCAAACGGAAAAGGAAACCCAAAACCTAATTGGGAAAATTGATCAAATGGAAAAGGAAACACAAAACCTAACTGGGAAAACTGGTCAAATGGAAAAGGAAGTACAAAAATTAACTGGAGAAAATAGCTCCTTAAAGGGAAAAATTGGTCAGATGGAAAAGGAGATGCAAAAGTTAACTTAAGAAAACAATACGATGAAGATTAGAATTGGGCAAGTAGAAACTAAAGACTCAATGAGGCAGCAAGAATCAGTCATACAAAATCTAAAGAATGAAAAGATAGAAGAAAATGTAAAATATTTAATTGGAAAAACAACTGACCTGGAATATAGATTCAAGAGAGAAAATTTAAGAATTATTGGCCTGCCAGAAACCCATGATGAAGAAAAGAGTCTGGACGATATCTTCCAGGAAATCATCAAGGAAAACTGCCCAGAAGTACTAGACTAAGAGGGCAAGATAGTCATCGAAAGAACCCACCGTTCCCCTCCCAAAAGGGATTCCCAAACTCAAAACCCCAAGAAATATCGTTGCCAAATTCCAGAGCTATCAAGTGAAGGAGAAAATACTACAAGCAGCCAGAAAGAAACAATTCAAATATCAAGGACATACAGTCAGGATCACACAGGACCTTGCAGCTTCTACATTAAAAGATCAAAAGAATTGGAACCCAATATTCCATAAAGACAAAGGAGTTGGGACTTCAACCAAGGATCAACTCCCCAGGAAAGTTCAGCACAACATTTCAGGCAAGGAGAAAGTCATTCAACGAAATAAGGGATTTCCAGAGCGTCCTGACCAAAACGCCAGAACTCAATACACAATTTGATCTTCAAATGCAGGTCTCAAGAGAATCATAAAAAGGTAAACAAGGAGGAAAAAACAAAAACAAAAACTTGTTACTCAATTAGGGCAAACTGTTTACCTCCCTATAAGGGAAGATGATACCTGTTAATCTTGAGAACTGTGCAGCTATTATGATTAAAGTGATATACATAGAGGGAACAGGTAAAAAGTAAATGATGTCATGTCAAAAGTATGATTTAAGTATGAGAAGGGATTGTAATAGGAGGTGTGAAAAGGAGGAAGCAGAAAATGGCAAATTACATCACAGGAAGAAGTACAAAACTATAGCAGAGGGAAGGAGGGGAAGTAGATTAGCATTGTTTGAGAGGTGCTCTCATCTGATTTGTTTAAAGGAGGGAACAATTATATTAAGTAGATAATCCTAACTAGTTCTATAGGTAGTAGGAGGTGAAGGGGGAAGAAAAGGGAGGGACACTAAAAGGGAGGGAAGAAGCAATAAGAGCAGAGGGGAGTAAAAGGGAGGTTGGCTAAAAGAAGGAGTGGAAGGCTGCAGGAGGAGGGGGTGAAAAGTGAATACTATTGAGGAGGGGAAGGGAGACGGGAGAGCTAAAAGCACAAATGGTGGGAAAGAGGATGGAGGGAAATACACAGATTGTAATCATAACTGTGAATGTGAATGGAATGAATTGTCCCATAAAACGGAGACGGATAGCAGAATGGATTAAAAGCCATAATCCAACAATAGGCTGCTTACAAGAAACACATTTGAAATGGGGGGATACACATAGGATAAAGGTAAAAGGACGGAGAAGAATATATTGTGCTTCAGCTCATGTAAGAAAGGCAGGAGTAGCAATCCTAATCTCAGACAAAGCAAAAGCAGAAATAGATCTAATCAAAAGGGATAAGGATGGAAACTATATCCTGCTAAAAGGCACCATAGACAATGAAGCAATATCATTACTAAACATGTATGCTCCAAGTGGTATAGCATCCAGATTCTTAGAGGAGAGGTTGGGGGAGTTGAAGGAAGAAATTGACAGCAAAACTATACTAGTGGGGGACCTCAACCTCCCCCTCTCTGAACTCGATAAATCTAACCTCAAAATAAACAAGAAAGAGGTTAAGGAGGTAAATAAAACTCTGGATAAGGTAGATGTGATAGATCTTTGGAGAAAATTAAATGGGAATAGAAAGGAATATACCTTTTTCTCAGCGGTACAAGGAACATTTGCAAAAATTGACCATGTACTAGGACATAAAAATCTCACAATACAGTGCATAAAGGTAGAGATAATCAATGCATCCTTCTGAGATCATAATGCATTAAAAATTACATGTAATAAAAGGCCATGGAAAGATAAACCAGAAATCAGTTGGAAACTAAATAGTCTAATCCTAAAGAAGGGTTGGGTTAAAGAAGAAATCATAGAAACAATCAACAATTTCATTCAAGTGAATGACAATAGTGAGACAACATACCAAATCTTATGGGATACTGCAAAAGCAGTTATTAGGGGAAGTTTTATATCTTTAAATGCTTACATAAATAAAATAGAGAAAGAGGAGATCAATGACTTGGGCTTGCAGTTGAAAAAGCTAGAAAAAGAACAAATTGATAATCCTCAAGTAAATACCAAATTAGAAATACTGAAAACCAAAGGAGAGATTAGTAAAATTGAAATTAAGAAAACTATTGAATTAATAAATAAAACCAATAGTTGGTTTTATGAAAAAACTAATAAAATTGATAAACCTTTGGTCAATCTGATTAAAAAAAAGAAAGAAGAAAATCAAATTACTAATATTAAAAATGAAAGGGGTGAACTCACCTCCAATGAGGAGGAAATTAAGACAATAATTAGAAACTACTTTGCCCAACTTTATGCCCACAAATTCGATAATTTAAACCAGATGGATGAATATTTTCAAAAAATACAAATTGCCCAGATTAACAGAAGAGGAAGTTGAATACTTACACAACCCCGTCTCAGAAAACGAAATTGAACAAGCCATCAATGAACTCCCTAGGAAATAATCTCCAGGGACAGATGGATTCACAAGTGAATTCTATCAAACTTTTAAAGAACAGTTAATTCCAATGGTATATAGGCTATTTTTGAAAATTGGGGAAGAAGGAGTCCTCCCAAATTCTTTCTATGATACAAACATGGTTTTGATACCCAAACCAGGAAGAGAAAAAACAGAGAAAGAAAATTATAGACCAATTTCCCTAATGAATATAGATGCAAAAATTTTAAATAAGATCTTAGCAAAATGAATACAGCATCTTATCACTAGATTAGTACATTAGGATCAGGTAGGATTCATACCAGGATTGCAGGGCTGGTTCAATATTAGGAAAACTATTAGCATTATCAATCATATCAACAACAAAGCTAACAAAAACCACATGATTATCTCAATAGATGCAGAAAAAGCTTTTGACAAAATACAACACTCATTCCTATTAAAAACACTGGAGAACGTAGGAATAAAGGGAACTTTTCATAAAATAATAAGCAATATCTATCTAAAACCTTCACCAAGCATTATTGCAATGGGAATAAGCTAGATGCATTCCCAATAAGATCAGGGGTGAAACAAGGATGTCCGTTATCACCACTATTATTCAATGTGGTACCAGAAATGTTAGCTGTAGCAATTAGACAAGATAAAGATATTGAAGGAATAAAAATAGCCAAAGAAGAAACTAAGTTATCGCTCTTTGCAGATGATATGATGATTTACTTAGAGAATCCCAGAGATGCAAGTAAAAAACTACTTGAAATAATAAACAACTTTGTCAAAGTTGCAGGTTACAAAATAAACCCACACAAATCTTCTGCATTCCTATATATTAGCAACAAAGTCCAACAGCAAGAGATAGGAAGAGAAATCCCATTTAAAGCTAGGGTAGACACTACAAAATACTTAGGAGTTTACCTGCCAAAACAAACCCAAGGATTATATGAACACAATTACAAGACACTTTTTGCTCAAATAAAGTCAGATTTAAGTAAGTTGAAAAACAGTATTTGCTCATGGGTAGGCCGTGCTAATATAATAAAAATGACAATTCTACCTAAATTAATTTACTTATTTAGTGCCATACCAATTAAACTATCAGACAATTATTTTCTAGAGCTGGATAAAATAATATCAAAATTCATTTGGAAGAACAAAAGGGCCAGAATATCAAAGGGACTAATGAAAAGAAATTCTTGGGAAGGTGGCCTAGCGCTACCAGACCTCAAATTGGACTATAAACAGCAATTATCAAAACCACTTAGTATTGGCTAAGAAACAGAGAGGTAGACAAGTGGAATAGACTTGGCACTCAAGACGCAGTAGGCAAGGAATGTAGCAACCTCCTGTTTGATAAACCCAAGCACCCCAGCTTCTGGGATAAGAACTCACTGTTTGACAAAAATTCCTGGAAAAACTGGACAACAGTGTGGCTGAAATTAGGCATAGGCCCATACCTGACACCGCACACAAGAATAAAGTCCAAATGGGTACATGATTTAGGTATAAAGACTGATACCATGAATAAACTGGAGAAGCAAGGAATAGTGTATTTATCAGATTTATGGAGAAGGGAAGAATTTTTTACTAAAGAAGAGATAGAAAGCATTATGAAATGCAAAATGGATAATTTTTGATTACGTTAAACTGAGAAGTTTTTGCACAACCAGACCCAATGTAACCAAAATCTGGAGGGACGTAGTAAATTGGGAAATAATTTTTACAGCTAAGCTCGGGGATAAAGGCCTCATTTCTAGAATATATAGAGAACTGACTCATATGTATAATCATAAAAGCCATTCCCCAAATTGATAAACGGTGAAAGGATATGAACAGGCAATTTTCAGAAGAAGAAATTAAAGATATGTATAATCATATGAAAAAATGCTCTAAATCACTTTTGATTCGAGAGATGCAAATCAAAACAACTCTGAGGTACCACATCACACCTATAAGATTGGCAAACATGACAGAACAAGAAAATGATAAATGCTGGAGAGGATGTGGGAGAGTTGGAACACTAATTCATTGTTGGTGGAGCTGAGAGTGCATCCAGCCATTCTGGAGAGCAATTTGGAACTATGCCCAAAGGGCTACAAAAATGTGCATACCCTTTGACCCAGCAATAGCGCTACTAGGACTGTATCCCCAAGAGACCATAAAAATGGGAAAGGGTCCCACATGTACAAAAATATTTATAGCAGCACTCTTTGTAGTTGCCACTGGAAGTCAAGGGGATGTCCATCAATTGGGGAATGGCTGAATAAATTATGGTATATGAATGTAATGGAGTACTATTGTGCCACAAGAAATGATGAACAAGAAGACTTCAGAGAGGCCTGGAAGGACTTATATGACCTGATGCTGAATGAAAGGAGCAGAACCAGGAGAACTTTGTGCACAGCAACGACCACAGTGTGCGAGAGTTTTTTCTGGTAGACTTGGAATTTCGTAATAATGCAAGAACTTCTTTAAAAAAAAAAAAATCCCAGTGGTGGTTATCTAAAGCAAAATGCCTTCCACACTCAGAGAAAGAAATATGGAAGTCATTCGCAGAATGTAGCAGATCATGTTTGTGTGTGTGTGTGTGTGTGTTTTTGTGTATCATGTTTTGATTTGTTATATGATTTCTTCCATTTATTTTAGTTCGACTACATAGCATGACTATAGTGAAAATGTACTCAATAGGAGAGTATATGTAGAACCTATACAGAACTGTATGCAGTCATGGGGAGGGAGGGGTGTAGTAGTGGGTAGGTGTGGGGAGGCTAAAAATCTCAATTGTATGGCAGTGATTGTTAAACATTAAAAAATAATAACAATAATAATAAATTAAAAAAATAAAAAATAAATAAAAAATAAAAATTAGGAAAATAAATAAATGAAATGTTTACATTTATGTTCTTTAGGGAAATTGATCTGTAATTTTCTTTCTCTGTTTTGGTCCTTCCAATTTAGGTTTCAAAACCGTATTTGTTCCATAAAAAAGTATTTAGTAGGTCTCCTTCACTGATTTTACCAAATTCTTTAAATACTTGATATATTTAACTTTTAAAACCCTCTAGGCCTGGAGATCTTCTTCCTAGGGAGTTCATTGAAGCCTTGTTCAAATTCTTTTCTTTTCTGAGATGGGGTTACTTAAGTATTTTACTTCCTCTACTGTTAATCTTGGCAATCTACATTTTAAAAATATTCATGCATTTTACTAAGATTGTCAAATTTATGGGGATAAAATTGGGCAAAAAATGTCTAGCTATTATCTTAATTTCCTCTTCATTGGAGGTGAATTCACCCTTTTCAGTTTAGATAATGGTAATTAGATTTTCTTCTTTCTTTTTTTGATCAACTTGGCTAAATGTTGATCAATTTTATTATTTTTTTATTAAAACCAGCCCTTAGTTTCTTATTAGCTCAATAGTTGTTTTTTTTTTATTTCAATTTTATTATTCTCTCCTTGGTTTTCAATATTTATAATTTGGTATTTAATTAATGATTTTCATTTTTTTCTTTTTCTAGCTTTTTCAGTTGCATGGCCAATTTTTGATCTCCTCTTTCTCTGTTTTATTTATAAAAGCATATAAAACTTCCCCTAAGAACTGCTTTCCTTGCATCGCTTAAGGTTTGTCAGGTTGTCTCATTATTGTCATTCTCTTGAATGAAATTATTGATTGTTCTGATAATTTTTAATAGTTGTTTGACCCACTCATTCTTTACCGTTAGAATATTTACTTTCCAAGTAATTTTTGTTCTCTCTTTTCTTGATTCTATTATATATAATTTTATTGCACCATGATCTGAAAAGGATCCATCACAACTATTTCTGCCTTTCTACCTTTCTGGTTTGTGAGGTTTTAATGCCTTAGTACATGACCAATTTTTTGTGTATGTGCCATGTACAACTCAGAAAAAGTTACAATCCATTCTGTCCCCATTCAGTTTTCTCCAGAGGTCTGTCATATCTGCCTTTTCCAGAATGATATTCACCACCTTAACATCTTTCTTGTTAATTTTGAAATTTGATTTATGAAGTCCAGAGAGGAGGAGGTTGAATTCTCCCAATAGAGTAGTTTTATTGTTTTTTTTTCTTGTAACTCCCTTAATTTTTCCTCTAGGAATTTGTATATTTAGTAAGGATATTACTTCGTTGTCTATCTTGTCTTTCAGTAGGATATAGTTTTCTTCCTCATCCCTTTTGATTAGATCAATTTTTATATTTGTTTTGTCTGACATTAGAATTGCTACCCCTGCTTCTTTTCACTTCAGTTGAAGTGTAATGTATTCTACCTTAGCCTTTTACCTTTACTCTGTGTCTATCCTTCTGTTTCAAATGTGGTTTTTTTAGACAACGTATTGTAGAATTTTGGTTTTTAGCTCATTCTGCTATCTTTCTCCATTTTATGTGAGAGTTCATCTAATTCACATTCACAGTTATGATTACTATCCCCATTTTTCTCTCTATCCTACCCCCCCTTTTGTGCTTTTATTTCTCCTCCCTTCCCCTCCTCAGTAGAGTTTACTTTTTATCACCACTTCCCTCACTCTTCCCTCCCTTCTTGCAGCACTCCTCTCTTTTCTTTCCCCTTTCCCGTCCTACTGACACTAAGCGAAGTTAGATTTCTATATTTAACTGAGTATATTATTCTCTCCTTGAATCAAATCCAATGAGAGTAAAGTTAAAACAATGCTCATCTCCTTCCCTTCTTTCCTTCTACTATCATATGTTTTTGAGCTCCTTCATAGGATATAATTTATCCTTTTCTGATTTATCCTTTACTGTTCTCCCTTCACACCCCTTAATTAGGTTTATTTTTTATGATGACATCAGTTAATTTACATCTGTACCCTCTTTGTACATCTCCTTTAAACTTTGTAATAATTATACAATTCTCAAAATTAATATGTATTGGCAGAGCCAAGATGGTGGAGTAGAAAGACACACATACACTAGCTCTTAATCCACAGCCCACAAAATACTTGTAAAAAAGAACTCTCAACAAATTCTAGAGCAGCAGAAACCACTGAACAATGGAGTGGAGGAGACTTCTAGCCCAGAGTGACCTGAAAGACTGATGGGAAAGGTCTGTTCCCCCAGACCTGGAGCAGGGCCCAGTGCAGCCTTGGCCACATGGCACTGAGAGGAGTAGATCCAAGCAGGCTTCAGGGACAGAATCTCCAGCCACAGCGAAGATCCTTCAACCCAGAGGAGTCAAAGGTAAGTGAGAGGGTCTTTTTGGCTGGTGGAGAAGGGAGCAGGGTGTCCTCCTAACTCAGGCCTCCTCAGGTGGCAGCAGTGGAGGCAGCAGCAGACAAGGCTCCCAAAGCAAGCAGTAGCCCTCATCCACTGTTGAAGGTCTCATGGTAAACCCCCTGAGAGAACTGAGCCCTGTGTGGCAGCCCTGCCCCAAGCTGAGCAACTGATCTTAATCTCACACTGAATAGTGGTCCTCCCCCGCCTAAAACCTCTGAGGTTTGAGATAAGCAACTCATCTGAATCTCAGCCTCCAGTGCTGTCATGTGGGAAGTGGAGGTCAGGTGGTGGTGGAGAGGAAACTCAGAGGTCAAGTAACTGGCTGGGAAAATGCCCAAAAAAGGGAAAAAAAATAAGACAATAAAAGGTTACTTTCTTGGGGATCAGGTGTCTCCCCCTACCCTTTCAGATGAGGAAGAACAAGGCATACTGTCAGAGGAAGTCAGAGTTTCTGCCTCCATGGCCTCTAAAGGGTACTAAAACTGGGCTCAGGCAATAGAAGAGCTTAAAAAGCAAGTTAGCAGCTTACTAAAGGAGAACGAAAAAAATGTTGAGGAAAATAACACCTATAAAAAGATGCTAACTCAATTGGAAAAAAAGGTCCAAAAAGTCAATGAGGAGAAGGAGGTTTTAAAAAGCAGAATTAGGCAAATGAAGGAGAAGTTTGAAAAGCTCACTGAACAAACAATTTGTTGAAAGAGAGAATTGAGTTCAGGGCAATGAATGACTATGAATTAAACCAAGTAGTTACTAAACAAAACCAAAAGTTTGAAAAAATAGAAGATAATTTGAAACATCTCACTGGAAAAACAACTGACCTGAGGAATAAATGCAGGAGAAACAATTTAAAAATTATGTCACTACCTGAAAGCCATGATCAAAAAAAGAGTCTAGACATTATGTTCCATGAAATGATCAAGGAAAATTGCCCTGATATTCTAGAACCAGAGGGCAAAATAAATATTGAAAGAATTGAACGATCACTTCCTGAAAGAGACCCGAACAGACAAATTCCTAGGAATATTTTAGCCAAATTTCAGAGTTCCCAGATAAAGCAGAAAATACTGCAAGCAGCTAGAAAGAAACAATTTGAGTATTGTGGAAATGCAATGAGGATAACATAGGATCTGGCAGCTTCAACACTAAGGGATTGAAGGGCTTGGAATGGAATATTTCAGAAGTCAAAAGAACTGGGATTGAAACCAAGAATTGAAACCCAGAAAATCTGATTATAATACTTCAAGGGAATAAATGGTCATTCAGTGATATAGAAGACTTTCAATCATTCATATTGAAGAAAATACCAGATCTGTATAGAAAATTTGACTTCCCAAGACAAGAATCAAGAGAAGCATAAAAAGATAAACAGGAAAGAAAAATCATGAAAGACACTCTAAAGCTGAACTGTTTACATCACTACATGGAAAGAAAATATTTATAACTTTTGAATCTTTTCTCAGTATTTGAGTATATGGAGAGATTGTACATACACACACACACATACACATATATAGAGAGTGCAGGGTGTGTTGTATCAGAAGAGATGATATCTACACAAAAATAAAATAAAATAAAAATTAAAGGGTGAGGGAGGAAAATACCAGGAATAGAAAGGGAGAAATGGAAAGGGCAGACCACAACCCATAAAAGAGATAAGACAAATCTTCTTCAGTGGAGGAGAAAAGGGAGAAGGGGAGAGAGGAAAAATGAAGTCACTCTCGCCACATATGGCTGAAGGAGGGAATAACATATTCACTAAATTTGACATGAAAATTTATATCACACCACAGGAAAGTAGGGGAGGAGGCGACAAGTGGGGTGAGGGGAATGATAGATGGGAAGGCAAATGAGAGAAAGGAGTTACTAGAAAAAAATACTTTTGAGAAGGGACAAGGTCAACTGTGGGGGAAAAAATAAGGGGAAATAGAGTAGGAGAGAGGGCAATAAAATTAGTATTATAAAACATGATTATTATGGAAGTCTTTTACAAAACGACACGTATTTAGTCAGTACTAAATTGTTTGCCTCTCAGTGGGGTTGGGGAGGGATGGGGGAAGGTAGTGAAGTTGGAATTCAAAGTATTAGCAACGAATGTTGACAATTTTTATTGCATATAATTGGGAAATAAGAAATACAGGGAATGGGGTATAGAAATTTATCTTGCCCTACAAGAAAAGAGAGAAAATGGGTATAAGGGAAGGGTGGGGTGTGATAGAAGGGAGGGTACATTGAGGGAAGGAGTAATCAGAATGCAAGGTATAAGGAAGTGGAGAGGAAGGGAGTGATGGGGAGAAAAATTGGACTTGCTACAAAGTGAGGTAAAAATCAATTAGTATTAAAACAATTGACTGAATTAATTACTGAGAATAAATCAATGACATCTTTAGTTTGGGGAAAAGAATTTTAGTCTAAATTTCCTAGAGGAAGATAACCTCGGGTAAATTTTGGCATTGATGGAAAAATTAATGTTATAATGGTAAACTGGATTTTATGATTGCTATTTAATCAGGAACTAGAACATGTGTAGAAAGACATGTAAGCCACTTGAGACTTGCCTCAAAAGAGTTGCTTAGACAAAGTGAAACTATAATCATATTTGAAACTTGGTTATTGGAACTTGCCATTTTTAGATGCTATCAGACTATTAAGTGACTGTTATTCTGAGTCTAACTCCAGGTATGGGTAACAAGAAAGGCGATCTGAGTCTCCAATCCATAATGCCATTAATCTAGTGAGATGCTGGAATGAACTGCCAAAAGTGATCCCATGGGAAGGGTGAGAGAGCAGCTGTTCAGCCTGGGCTGTGGTAGGATTCTCCTGACTCAATTTCCCCACTGACACCTGGCAGACTTTAAGCCTGACTGAATGCAAGTGGACAATCTAATCCTGCCTGGAACTGACATGAAATTGGGGAGATATTGTTCCCCTGCAATGTCCCTACTCTTGGTGGCAATTTCCTGTAGTCAAAAGGTTTGTAAACTTAATTCCATATCTATTAAATTGTAGATTATTGGTAGGGGAACATCTGAGGTTAAGTCGAAAATTAAGTTATTAGGCATAGGAATTTAGACCAACAACAATAAGTCATGGTCCTTTAATTCTTGATAATACTGTGGAGACAAGTAGGTCAAGAGCTTGGGAAGTTAGCAACATAAATATTATTTGTGTCCCAGTTGACTAATGTTTAAAAAAAATTCTTTTGTGGTCCATATAATATAATAATATAACATAATACAATGCTTTAAAAAAGAAGTGTCACCTAAAAAAAAAAAAAGAATGTTAAGAGAATTGTCTTTGGAGGGAGGAGCCAAGATGGCAGAGTAGAAAGAAACACATATGCTAGCTCCGAACCCACAGCCCACAAAATATCTGTAAAGAAGAACTCCCACCAAATTCTGGAGCAGCAAAAGCCAAAGAACAACGGAGCAGATTAGATTTCTGTTCCAGAGAGACCTGAAAACCTGATGCAAAAGGTCTGTTGCTCTCTGGACCCAGAGCAGAGCCCAGCCCTGCCTTGGCCATGCAGCACCAAGAGGAGGAGATCCCAGCAGGCTTCAGGGACAGAATCTCGAGCAGCCTTGCAGGTCCCTCCACCATCAGGTGAAAAAGGTCGACGAGAGGGTCTCTTTGGCTGGTCAAGAGGGGAATGGGGTGTCCCCATAACTCAGGCCCCCATGGGAGGCAGCAGGGGGGCGGCAGCCGACAGGGGCTCCCAAAGCAGGCAGGAGCTCCGATCCTTTGTTGAAGGTCTCCACATAAACCCCCTGAGGGAACTGAGTCCCCTGTGGCAGCCCTGCCCCGACCTGAGCACCTGAACGTGATCTCACACTGAATAGCAGCCCTGCCCCTGCCCAAAACCACGAGGCTGGGAAGCAGCATTTGAATCTCAAACCCCAAGGGCTGGCTGGCTGGATCTGGAGGCAAGGTGGAGGTGGAAAGAAAACTCAGAAGTCAAGTTACTGGCTGGGAAAATGCCCAGAAAAGGGGAAAAAATAAGACTATAGAAGGTTACATTCTTGGTAAACAGATATTTCCTCCCTTCCTTTCTGATGACAAAGAACAATGCTTACCATCAGGGAAAGACACAGAAGTCAAGGCTTCTGTATCCCACACACCCAAAATAAATATACCATGGGCTCAGGTCATGGAAGAGCTCAAAAAGGATTTTGAAAATCAAGTAAGAGAGGTAGGGGGAAAACTGAGAAGAGAAGTGAGAGAGATGAAAGAAAAGCATGAAAAGCAGGTCAACACCTTGCTAAAGGAGACTCCAAAAACTGCTGAAGAAAATAACACCTTGAAAAACAGGCTAACTCAATTGGCAAAAGAGGTTCCAAAAGCCAATGAGGAGAAGAATGCTTTCAAAAGCAGAATTAGCCAAATGGAAAAGGAGGTTCAAAAGCTCACTGAAGCAAATAGTTCTTTCAAAATTAGAATGCAACAGATGGAGGCTAATGACTTGGTGAGAAACCAAGAAATCACAAAACAAAACCAAAAGAATGAAAAAATGGAAGATAATGTGAAATATCTCATTGGAAAAACAACTGACCTGGAAAATAGATCCAGGAGAGACAATTTAAAAATTATGGGACTACCTGAAAGCCTTTATCAAAAAAAGGGCCTAGACATCATCTTTCATGAAATTATCAAGGAAAACTGCCCTGAGATTCTAGAACCAGAGGGCAAAATAAGTATTCAAGGAATCCACAGATCACCTCCTGAAAGAGATCCAAAAAGAGAAACTCCTAGGAACATTGTGGCCAAATTCCAGAGTTCTCTGGTCAAGGAGAAAATATTGCAAGCAGCTAGAAAGAAACAATTCAAGTATTGTGGAAATACAATCAGGATAACCCAAGATCTAGCAGCTTCTACATTAAGGGATTGAAGAGCATGGAATGTGATATTCCAGAAGTCAAAGGAACTAGGACTAAAACCAAGAATCACCTACCCAGCAAAACTGAGTATATTACTTCAGGGGAAAAAATGGTCTTTCAATGAAATTGGGGACTTTCAAGCACTGTTGATGAAAAGACCAGAGCTGAAAAGAAAATTTGATTTTCAAACACAAGAATGAAGAGAAGCATGAAAAGGGAAACAGCAAAGAGAAGTTGTAAGGGACTTATTGAACTGTTTACATTCCTACATGGAAAGAAAATACTTGTAACTCTTGAAACTTTTCAGTATCTGGGTAGTGGGTGGGATTACACACACAAACACACACACACATACAGAGAGAGAGAGAGAGAGAGAGAGAGAGAGAGAGAGAGAAGAGAGAGAGAGAGAGAGAGAGAGAGAGAGAGAGAGAGAGAGAGAGAGAGAAAGCACAGAGTGAATTGAATAGGATGGGATCATATCTTAAAAAAATGAAATTAAGCAGTGAGAGAGAAATATATTGGGAGGAGAAAAGGAGAAACGGAATGGGGAAAATTGTCTCTCATAAAAGAGGCAAGCAACAGACTTTTTAGTGGAGGGGAAAAGAAGGGAAGTGAGAAAAAAATATGAAGTTTACTCTCATCACGTTCCACTATAGGAAGAAATAAAATGCACACCCATTTTGGTATGAAAACCTACCTTACAATACAGGAAAGTGGGGGATAAGGGGATAAGCAGGGTGGGGGATGATGGAAGGGAGGGCAATGGGAGGAGGGAGCAATTTGAAGTCAACACTCTTGGGGAGGGACAGGATCAAAAGAGAGAATAGAAGCAATGGGGGGCAAGAGACGAGGGAGGGAAATATAGTTATTTCTTACACAACACAACTATTATGGAAGTCATTTGCAAAAGTACACAGATATGGCCTATATTGAATTGCTTGCCTTCCAAAGGGAAGGGGTGGGGAGGGAGGGAGGGACGAAGAGAAGTTGAAACTCAAAGTTTTAGGAACAGCTGTCGAATACTGTTTTTGCTACTGGGAAATAAGAAATACAGGTAAAGGTGTATAGAAAGTTATCTGGCCCTACAGGACAAAAGAGGAGATGGGGACAAGGGGAGGGAGGGATGATAGAAGAGAGGGCAGATTGGTGATAGGTGAAATTAGAATGCTTGGTGTTTTGGGGTGGGGGGAGGGGACAAATGGGGAGAAAATTTGCAACACACAATTTTGTGAAAATGCATGTTAAAAGTTAAATAATTTAATAAAGAAAGAGAATTGTCTTCGCATGAAATTGGGAGAAAATAAAATATTTAAAATTTTGTACAAAAAAAATCGTGCCAATATGGTGCTGATATCTAAAACAAGAAGAGTCAAAACAGGGAAAGAAAATTATAGACCAATTTCCCCAATGGATATTCTTTTTGTCCATTTTTAAACGCTTTCATTTAAAATTATGAGTTCCAAACTCTACCCTTCCTTCCCCTCTGAGATGGTAAGCAATAAAATAAAGGTTATACACATGCAATTGTGCAAAACATTTCCATATCAATCATTTTGTACAAGAAAATTTGAATAAAGAAAAGAAAATGAAGGAAAGTGAAAAGAAAAGTCATTGTTCTATACTCTTAGGTATCATGGTCAAAATTCCCTTCCAAATGAAAATATGGTTAAAGGAAAACATACTTGCAGAACAAAGAAAATTACTCTCCCCATACAACATAACTTCACTAGTGAATTTTGTGTTTTGCTTGAGAAACATTTTAATAGCTTTCCTAATTAAAAGTTGGCACAGTAAATAACTATTGAATTTAATTTCCTACTAATCATATTGTTTTAAATCATTTTTATTAAAATCAATGCTTTATTAGATTTTTCACTAAATTAAACATTGAATAGTAATAACATCTATCATTAGTGTATTAGTCTATTTTAGGTAATTATATAAATCTATCCTATTTACCTGTCCTGTATATAATTTTAAGTACCAGTCCCTCATACAAGACAATTAGTAAACCTTTTTTTAGATAACTATTTTTAAGAAAAGATAAGAGTGATGATTTCATAGAAAATCATAAACATTTGTACAATATTACTCATAGGCATATTCCAGAAGATACGGTGGTACAGCTGTATACAGCTGACTGTCATATGCTTGGAAGGTAAGATGGATTTGAAATTTTATGGCCAATGATTTTGAACCACTAGAATACATCAATTATAAGGTAGTCTCAAACAACAAGTTCCAGACTTCAACATGAAAACAAGCAGATATTCAAATGCTCATTAGAACGCCTTCATTTTGACACTCTATTATTGCCTATGGTTGTTCTAGGAAGGGGCATAATTGAGGACAGATAGTATGTGAGTCACACTACACGAGTATACTCAAGAAGAGGTTGGATGAAAGGAGTGGAACCCTCATTAACCCATTGCTTTATCTATCAACCTCTGTTGAAGAAAAATAAGGGTCAACATACATATCTGTGACCACAATCATTTCTTAGCTATTGAGTGACTCTATCTGTGTTCTCATACTGTGATCGTACATTCTCCCATTTTTGCATGAATGGAACTCTCAGTTAAATCTCTTAACATTTGCTCGACTTTCAGTTTGGAATCACCCCAGGAGAAATAAATGCTTGATCAATGGAAAAAAATGAAAATTAATAGGGATGGAAACAGTTTGCCCATATAAAATTACAAAGTGTTTTGTTGTTGCTGCTCCAATCCCTCTGATCTTATAATGTTGAAGTTCAAGGTCCTGTGTGATCCTGACTATAGTTCCTGTATATTTGAATTGTTTCTTTCTAGTAGCTTGTAATATTTTCTCCTTGCCAGGTAATTATGGAATTTGACAGCAATATCCCTTGGTGTTTTTAATTTAAGATCTCTTTCAAGAGGTAATCATTTGATTTTTTCCAATGACTATTTTGCCCTTGTTTCTAGGACCTCAGGGCAGTTCTCCTTGATAATTTCTTAGAAGGTACTTAGAAGGTTCTTTTTTTCATCATTACTTCTGGTAGACCAAAAATTCTTAGGTTGTCTCTCCTGTATCTATTTTCTAGATCAGTTGCTTTTCCAATGAGATGTTTTTCATTTTTTTCTATTTTTTCATTCTTTAGCTTCTGTTTGACTGATTCTTGATGCCTCATAGAGTCATCAGCTTCTGCTTGCCCAATTCTAATTTTTAATGCACTGTTTTCTTCAGTTAACTCTTGTACGTCCTTTTTCATTTGTCTAGCTGTTCCTTTTAAGGAGATATTTGATCCAATTAGGTTTTGTACTTCCTCATTCATTTGGTCAATTTTACTTTTTAAGGAGCTCTTCTTTTCAGTGATTTCTTTATTTTTTCATTTTGTCAATTGCATTTTTAAATCATTGGTCAATTTTTCTTCTACCTTTCTAATTTGGTTTTTAAAGTCCTTCTTGAGCTCTTCCAGTAATGCTTTTGGGGATTCAGACCAGTTCATATTTCTTTTTGAGGATTCAGATGTAGGTATAGTGTCAATGCTGTCCTCTTCTGAATTTTTATTTTGATATTCCTTATCCCTATAATAAGATTCTGTAATTTTTGCTTTTCTCAATTGCTTCTTGTTCATGGTGATTGCCTTTCTCCTGGCTTTTAAAGTGGATCTCTGTTTCTGCTGGGGGGGGGGGGCAGAGGTGTCTATCCTACATTTCTTATATTGGGAGCTAGGGGCCTGGCTACTGGCCTTGTGTGTTGTGGCCCTTGCTTCTTTCATGTAAAAGTCATATAATGCTGCAACTGGCTGGTGTGTGCAAGGCCAAGGCCGGATGAAGTTTGAGTTTCCCCAGGGTTACACTGAAGCTCAGAGCATGAGGCATAGGTGAAGGGCAGTCTGGCAACTGGAGCTCTCCTCCTCCCCATGGACAGGCACAGCAGCTAGTGAACCTATTTGTGCTGATGCTTGCCCAATTCACTTGGATGTGTGAAGGCATGCCTAAAGTCCTGGTGTTGGTGCTTAACAGCTCCATAACCTGGGCTATGGAGGACTGAGGATGTCCTAATGGTCCACTGAGGTGGTGTTTGCTGAATGCCTCTGGTCCTGCACTGCTCCCCTTTAGCCACAGCAAGAGGGAACCTTACATTTGATCTCACGAGCCTCCTGAGCTAAAAGACTGTAGAACCCCTTCTGCTGATCCATCTATTCCCTGACTTTCCTGGGGCAATATTCACCGGGTTTTATAAGGTTAGCTAGGGAGTGTGAGAGCACTTACAGTTTATTCCACCATGTTGGCTCCTAGAAAATCAAGTGGGTGACTTTTAAACATTCACTCTTTGGGTTGTTAGCCCAGGAGCAGCCTCCATTATTACCTCAGCTTCCTGCTTCTTTCTCACCAAGATCTGCCTGACTCTAGCCCTGTGCTGAGAGATTTGGGAATTGCAGCTCTTGACTCAGACCACCCAGGCCTGTTTGCTCTCTGCTGTGGCCTAATTTGTGGTATTACAGCCCTTGTGCTCTGTGCTCCCCCAATCTAGTGTAATAGATCCTTCCCATTGACCTTTTAGGCTGACCTGGCCTGGAAATCTGTCACAGTCTGTCTCCTAGTGGACTCTGTCGCTCAAAATGTTGTTCACATTCTATTTTTAAAGGTATCTGAAGGAATTTCTAGAAGAGCCCAGGGGGTCCCTGCATTCACCCTGTCATCTTGGCTCCACTCATTAAATTTTTTCTTAAAGCACTCCATGGTCCTTTAAGTTCAGTTTACTTGAAAGATTTCCCTTTGCAGAATTTTGTTGTTTCACCCTTAAGTAAGTGCATACAGATCCGAGCGCTTATGAGGTATTAAAAAAAGATGCATTTATTCTCAGACTTGATTTCTTTATTTTCACTTATGGATTAAAATTTATAGGAAGTAGAGAAATGGGTTTTTGTCTCTGCTAGAATAGTTTCATTTATATTTTCAAGGTTATACATTTTTTCTACTCATAGAATATGCCATCTTACTATCCAATATGTATAAAAAAATATGAATGATTATGGTTATAACAACTGTTGCACTAGGGATATCTTGATGGTGAATATAATTGAAATGGGCAGTTTCAGTAAATTGATATAAGATGCTGGCATATTTTTTAAATTAATGAAAATAAAAGAATTTCTGAATTCTATTAGTAATAGTGTTGGTAGCAGCATTTGTTGTGTCTGTGCTATAGTAGCTGTTTCATGTAGGTGATAGGCTAACAGGAGAACAATCATGGTTTTTTTCTTGGTTGAATTTTTAGTTTCTTCTTTCATTTATGGGTTATTATTTGAAAAAAATACTGAATCCGTATTTCTCCTCTTTTTCAGTAGCAGTCTCCTTTTTAAGTTGTTGAAGCTTGTTACAGATAGCTAGCAAACCACAGAACTCTTAAAAGTATCATACTTTACAAGCAAAATGTCCTTGATGACTTTGAGATTGAAATGCATTTAATGAAGTTTCACAGGAGATCTGGGCATGCATACAGTCAAAAGTCATTTTAACTTGCATATTTGCTAGGTATTGCTACGTAATTTTATTTTTCCTAACTGGGATAGCCCCAGTGTTTTCCTGGGACAACTTCCCTGACTTTCTTATCACAAATTACTCTTCTCTCTCCCTCACCTTAAAATCTGATAGTCCCGAGCTTCCCTGATGCATTTTCCTAATCTAGTTTTGGGTCACTGGGGTCTCTGAGGACTTGGTAAGTCAACAAACCCCACTGACTTACAGATAGAATATAATTTCCAGATGGAGAGGTCACATCCAGAGAAACTAAATACCACTTTCTCCTTGGAGTATATTCTTCATATGTTGGGAGAAAGTAAACCTCCCTTTTTTAATGTTCAGTGATTAGTAAGTGCTTCATATCATTGCAATTTCAAAACTGGAATAAAAATATTGTGGGCTTTAGAAGTACACATAAAATATTAGCATACCACTAACATTATCAGTGTATGAAATTAGTTAGAACACCCAATACTCCCATTGTTGGAAAAATGACCTCAGAACATTGTGTATGGAATACCAAAAATAAAACCAAAATTAAAAAATAAACCAGCCAAATGATTTTTATTAGTAATTACATAAAAAAATAGAGGTTACCAAATGCCCCCCAAAAGAGAGTCATAAATGCATTTTGATATTTTAACAAAATGGAACTTGTTTAATGGAAGAGGT
This sequence comes from Notamacropus eugenii, assembly GCF_028372415.1. Lineage (NCBI taxonomy): Eukaryota > Metazoa > Chordata > Mammalia > Diprotodontia > Macropodidae > Notamacropus > Notamacropus eugenii. Next base: position 182,606,330 of record NC_092877.1, on the reverse strand, counting down.
GGGGCCCAGGACCTCCTTGCTATCCCTTGGTAGACAGGCTATAACTTATCATCTTAAGAGTTTGCGGGGTGGGGGGACGAGCCAAGATGGTGGAGTAGAAGGACAAACCTGTAGTAGCTCTCCACCCACAGTCCATAAAATACCTGTAAAAATTACTCTAAACAAATCCAAAAGCAGCAGAAGCTACAAAACTACAGAGTGAAAGAGATTTCCAGCCCAAGGCAGCTTGGAAGGCTGACAGGAAAGGTCTATCACACCAGACGTGGAGCACAGTGCAGCCCAGAGAGTACAGCCCAACCTTGGCTGTGGGGCACTGCATATACAGGTCTGGAGCAGGATGCAAGGTATGGAGTCAAGGTTAGAAGCTGTGGTTCCCAGATTCCTAAACCCATAAATGCCAAAAACAGCTTCAAAGGTCAGCGAGAAAGTATTTTCACCTGAGTGAGAAGGGATCAGGGTCTGGCCCTAGCCCCAGGCCCAGGGTGGTAGAAATCATTGCTGTACAGCATCCATTTTTGGAGCCCTCCACATAAAGACCCTGGGGGAATCTAGCAGCTGGTATGGGTCTCAGTTCTGCATGGTGGCCCTGGAGCGAGGAGGAGTACTGGTGTGGTGGAGCTGGTGGAGACTCTGGAGAGGAAACCCTTCTCACAGATTCTGAGCAGAAAAGCTTGTGGTTGCTCATTGACAACAGTGTAGGCTAAGAGAGGACAAAACCCCCCTCCCCTGTTTGTGCCACCTTGGAGTAACTGAGACCTTAAAGGTTCCTAGAGTATACCTTACACTTCACAAAAGATGTAAAAGTCAAGTAACTAACTGAGAAAATGCCCCACAAAGGGGAAAAATAAGATTATAGAAGATTGCTTTCTTGGTAAACAGGTATATTCTTCTACCCTTTCGGATGAGGAAGAACAATGCATACAATCAGAGGAAGACAGAAAAGTTAAGGCTGCTGCATCCAAAACCTCCAAAATAAATATGCAATGCTCTCAGGACTTGGAAGAGCTCAAAAAGGATTTTGAAAATCAAGTAAGAGAGGTGGAGGAAAAGTTGGAAAGATAAATGAGAGCAATGCAATAAAATCATGAAAAGTGAGTCAACAGATTACTAAAGGAAACCCAAAAAAATGCTGAGGAAAATAACACCTTCAAAAATAGACTAATCCAAATGGCAAAAGAGTCCAAAAAATCAGTGAAGAAAAAAACGACTTAAAAAGCAGAATTAGGCAAATGGAAAAGTAGGTTCAAAAGCTTACTGAGGAGAAGAGTTGTTTAAAAATTAGAATGGAACATATGGAAGTCAATGACTTTATGAGAAACCAAGAAATTACCAAACAAAACAAAAAGAATGAAAAAATAGAAGACAATGTGAAATATCGCATTAGAAGAACAGCTGATTGGAAAATAGATCCAGGAGAAATAATTTAAAGATTATGGGACTGCCTGAAAGCCATGAGCAAAAAAAATAGGCTAGACATCATCCTTCATGAAATTTTCAAGGAAAAGCTGCCCTGATACTCTAAAACCAAAATCAGGAAGACACTAGCACAGACAGGATAACCAACAGCTGACCTTGCCCATGCTCTAGCTCAGCAGAAGAGACCTCCTGTGACCAGACAACTCCTCCGCTACATTCAAGGGAGCTAGCTCCAGCGTAACTCTGGGGAAACCCAAAAAGAATTCACCTGACCTCTGCTTTCCAACACCAAGCAGTTCAGCAACAGGTAAGCTGCAGCATTTTGTCTTCTAGCTGAAAGAAGGAGAGGCAACAAGACACAAATACTCTATGTTTAGGCAAAAGAACTGTGGGACAGAGCCCCCTGTGCCCCAGATGCAGAAATCTGCTTTAAAAGTCAGGAAAATGGTGATCATCATGAGTAAGAAGCAAAGGATTAAAAAGAGATCATATAATCTTTCTATGGGGACAAGGACCAAAACATGAATATCAGAAAGGTTGGCATTGAGACTGTATTCCCATCTGAAACTTCAGAATGGAATATGAACTGATCCGAAGCACAAAGAGCCTTCTCTGTGAGCTCACGAATGATTTAAAAAGTCAAATTAGATAAATAGAAGAAAAACTGACCAATGATTTTAAAAATATGCAAAAAGGAATCACAGAAGAATTTAAAAGGAAAATAGGACAAATAGAAAAGGAAGTACAAAACCTAAATGGAGAAAATTACTCCTTAAAATGAAAAATTGGAGGGATGGAAAAGGATATGCAAAAGTTAACTGAAGAAAATAATTTGATAAAAATTAGAATCGGACAAGAAGAACCTAATGATCCTATGAGACATCAAGAATTAGTCAAACAAAATCTGAAGAATGAAAAGATAGAAGAAAATATAAAATATCTAATTGGAAAAACAATTGATGTGGAAAATAGATTCAGGAGAGAAAATCTAAGGATTACTGATCTACCAGAAAGCCATGATGAAAAAAGAACCTGGACAATATCTTCCAAGAAATCATCAAGGAAAATTACCCAGAAGTCCTAGATCCAGGGGGCAAAATAGTCATCAAATAATCCACCATTTACCTTCTGAAAGGTATCCCAAACTGAAAACACCAAGGAATATAGTTGCCAAATTCTAGAACTATCAAGTGAAGGAGAAAATACTGTAGGCAGCCAGAAAAAAAAAAAAAACAATTCAAATGATGTTCAAATGCCTCTCTTGAGACCTGTCTCAGGAGAGGCATAGAAAGGTAAATAGAGGGGAACAACTTGTTATCCAACACAGGAAATGTGTTTACATCCCTACAAGGGAAGATGATACTTCTTAATCTTGAGAATTACAAATTTATTATGATATATAAAAGGGACATACATAGATAGAGGTAGCAATATAAAGGAAATGATGTTATGATAAAAATGTGATTTAAGGGTTCGAAGGGATTGTAATGAGATATGTGAAAAGGAGGAGTCAGAGAAAGGTAAATGACATCACAGGAAGAGAGGCACAAAAGTATATTACAGTACAGGGAAAGAGGGGAGGAAGATGAGCATTGTTTGAGAGTTACTCTCATCTGATTGGGTTCAAGGAGGGTACAACAAACTCAGTTAAGTCGAGATACACCTAGCTCTATGGGCAGTTGGAGGGGAAGGGGAAAAGAAAAGAGAGGGAAGGCTAAAAGTTAGAGAAGAAGCAAGGGAAAGGGGGATTAAAGGGAAGGGAGACTTAAAGAAGGGAGGGAGGCAGTGGTCAAAAATTAAAACTCTGTTTGGAGGGGAAGGGAGAACTAAAGCATAAATGGGGCGAAAGAGTATGGAGGGAAATACACAGATATTAATCATCACTGTGAATATGAATGGAATGAACTCTCCTATAAAACAGAGAGATGGATAGCTGAATGGATCAAAAAACTTAATCAAACAATATTTTGTTTACAAGAAACATGTTTGAAATAGGGGCATATACACAGGGTAAAAGTAAAAGATTGGAACAGAATATATTGTACTTCAGCTCATAGAAACAAAGCAGGGGTAACAATCCTAATTTCAGACAAAGCAAAAGCAGAAATAGATCTAATCAAAAGAGATAAGGAAGGAATCCATATCGTGCTAAAAAGTGCCATGGACAATAAAGAAATTTCATTACTAAACATATATGCTTCAAGTGGTATAACATCCATATTCTTAGAGAAGAAGTTAAGGGAGTTACAGGAAGAAATAGACATCAAAACCATAATAGTGGGGGACTTCAACCTCCCCCTCTCTGAACTTCATAAGTCTAACCTCAAAATAAACAAGAAAGAAGTTAAGGAGGTGAATAAAAATCTGGATAAAGTAGATATGATAGCTCCCTGGAGAAAATTGAATGGGAATACATAGAAATATGCCTTTTTTCTCAGTAGTATATGGCACATATACAAAAATTGACCATGTACTAGGGCATAAAAACCTCACAATCCAGTGCAGAATGGCAAAGATAGTTCATGCATCCTTCTCAGATCATAATGCAATAAAATTATATGTGATCAAAGCCCATGGAAATATAAACCAACAATTAACTGGAAACTAAACAATCTAATCCTAAAGAATGAGTGAGTTAAATAACAAATTATACAAACAATCAACAGCTTCCTTCAAAAGAATGACAATAATGGGACAACTTACCAAATCTTACGGGATACTGCAAAATCAGGTCATAAGGGAAGTTTTATGTCTTTGGATGCCTACATGAATGACATAGAGAAAGAGGAGATCAATGAATTGGGCATGAAGCTGAAAACGCTAGAAAAAGAGCAAATCCAAAACCTCCAAGTAAATACTAAATTGGATTGAAATCCAGAAAACTAGTGAACTAATTAATAAAACTAAAAGTTGGTTTTATGAAAAAAACCCTATAAAATTGATATTCTTTTGGTAAATTTGATTTAAAAAAAAAAGAAAGAATCCACTGATCATCTCCTGAAAGAGATCTAAAAAGAAAAACTTCTAGGAATATTGTAGCTAAATTCCAGTTGAAGGAGAAAATATTGCAAGCAGCCAAAAAGGAATAATTCGAGTATGGTGGTAACACAATCAGATAACACAAGAATTAGCAGCTTCTCCATTAAGGGATTGAAGGGCTTGGAATATGATATTTCAGAAGTCAAAGGAACTACTGTTAAAACCGAGGATCATTTACTCAGCAAAACTGAGTATAATACTTCAGGGAAAAAAAGTGGTTATTCAATGATATAGAGGACTTTCAAGTATTCTTGATCAAAAGACCAGAGCTGAATAGAAAATTTGACTTTCAGAAAAAAGAATCAAGAGAAGCATGAAAAGGTAAACAGGAAAAGAGAAATCCTAAGGGACTTACTAAAGTTGTACTCTTTACATTCCTACATGGAAAGATATTTGCAACTCGAAACTTTTCTCAGCATTTGGGGATTTGAAATGAGTTGAATAGGAAGTTGATTACATATTGGATAGGAAATGATGATGTCTAAAAAATAAAATTAAGGGGTAAGAGAGGACTATATTGGGAGGAGAAAGAGAGAAATGGAAAGGGGCAAATTATTTCTCATATGAGAGGTGAGAAAAAGCATTTTCAGTCGAGGGAGAAAGCGGGGAGGAAAAAGTGAGTCTTACTCTCATCAAACTTAGGTTAAGGAGGGAATAACATGCACATTCAATTTGGTATGAAAATCTATCTTACACTACAGGAAAGTAGGGGAGAACGGGATCAGAGGGGTAGGGAATGATTGAAGGAAGGACAAATGGGAGGAGGGTGTAATTAGAAGTGAACAGTTTTCTCTCAAAAGAGAGAACAGAATAAACAGGTGGCAGTATTGGATGGAGGGAAACATAGTGTTTCACAAGATGAATATTTTGGAAATCTTTTGCAGAATTACACATGCATAGCTTATATTGAATTGCTTGTCTTCTCAGTGGAAATGGGTGAGGAGGAAGAAAGGGAGAGAAGATGGAACTCAAAGTTTTAGGAAGGAATGCTAAGAATTTTTATTTGCATGCACCTGGGAAATAAGAAATATAGATAATGGGATATAGAAATCTATCTTGCCCTACAAGAATAGAGAGAAGATGGGGATAAGGGATGGGAGGGGTGGGGTGGGATAGAAGGGAGGCCAGATTGGGGTAAGGGATAATATATGGTGTCTTGGGGTGGGGAGAGGGAAGAGATGGGGAGAAAATCTGGAGCTCAAAATGTTATGTAAAAGGCAAGAATTGAACTGAGTCTTCCTGACTCTACACATAATGATATATTTCAAAATTCTGAGAGATTAAGTGAATGATTAGTGTCTTAGGGAAGACTAAAACCCATGACTTTTTGTCTCTGAGTGGAGTCCTCTATCTCCTAAGTCATATTACCTTCTAAAAATAAAGGTGAAAAATATAAAGAACATTAAGAAACAAGAAAGCATTTTTAGTAGTCTTTCTAGCATGGCTTGAAGAAGAGCTATGTCAACATTATGGAATAAAGGAAAATGGAAATGTACAATACCAGAAGATAGTGGCAGTATACAATAAAAAGACTAAATGAATAAGTTTAAGTGAACAACTCCCTTATCAGAGAACATAAAGAAAGTGACTAAAAAGTTATACCATTTTTGTGATGAAACTCATTGAAATGTAAATATTTATGAAGCAGATTTAAGTTACAGTGTTGTTTGCTACAGTTGTACCTTCCACAATGCATCTTTCCCCATCTCAATTTCAAAATATCACAGATTAGTATAAGAAATTAAATGGGAATTTGAGGGGCAATTTTGCAGAAGTTGCTGATACACAGAAAAAGTTTCAAAACGCATTTTATATATGTGTGTGTATGTGTGTGTATGTATATATGCATGTGTGTGTGTATTAGTATGGTAAACACCCCATAAAAGAAAAAGAAAAAAATTTGGTTTCTTCTCGAGTATGAAGGGAGGGCTAAAATTTTTTCATGGATTTTCCAGATCGTGTAGGCATGACACCCTTGACTCCTTCAATGTGGAAGGGATAGCCGTACTATGTTATAATAAATCATTTCTTTAAAATAAATAAATCAGAACAATAGATCATTACAAATGCTAAAAGTCATAGCAGTTTCCCCTATTTTGAGAAGGGGAATATTAAAATGTTCATCTAGAGCAATGGTATTAAACTAATATAGAAACAAAAGCCACTAAGCTGTACATAAGGATACCTCCAGGATGTGTATTGACTGAGAAAACCACAATAATTATAACTTTCACATCAGGATATCCTGGCTGTTTTGTAAGTAAGATGATAAAAAGGAATAGTAGTTAAAAGTTAAAAAGTTAGGTCAATGGGAATTAATTCACATTTTATAAGATTCAGCTGTCTTCTATGCTATATGCTCCTTTTAACTAATTATATTATGTTTGAATTTTGAATTGTCCAAGATTTAATGTACTTTAACTTCCCTAGACCCCCAGGCTAGTTTTGAGAAACAAAGCTAAACAATTTTGAAGTTTCTTTGCCACTATAAAATTTTATCATTTTATACAGCAGATAGATGTAGAGGGAGGAAGGACGGGAAAACATATACAAGACAGACACACAGAGAGAAATAGAAATAGGTAAACAAGCAGACAGGAAGAGAGAGAAATAAATACATTTCTCTCCACCTCCCTCTCCCATGAAAACTCTTCTCTTTTTTTTTGAAAAATTAACTTCCTTATTTCTGCACCATCTTCCTTTCAGTTTCCAAGGTTTGTAATCTCAACATTATCTTTGACTTCTCACTCTCTTTTACCCTACATATCTAATTAGATTATTTTATACCATATTTCTAATTAGTTGTCAAATCTTGCAGTTCCTACCTTCACAACATCTCTCATATCAGAGTACATTCCACTCAAGTAGCTACTGACCTAGGTCAAGTCCTTATCACCTCTCACCTAATTGTTGTGACAGTCTCTTAACTGTTCCCTCTGCCTCAGGTCTCTCAATCCCTTCATTCTATGCTGCACACAGCTGCCAAAGTACTTTTCCTTAAATATGTATATAATCATTTTAATTCCCTATTCAATCAACTCCAGTGTCTTCCTCTTGTCTCCAGCATCAAATGTAAAGTCTTCTATTTAGAATATGAAGTCATATGTAACTTGCCCTCAGACTGCTTTTCCAACCTCATTAGGGAGGTAGAACCAAGATGGTATATTAGAAGGAGCATTTTAACCAAAATCTCCTAATATTTCTCTCCAAGCAACTTAGAAATATTGTGTCATATCTAATTTGGGAGCAGCATAGCCAACAGAAGGTCAGGTGAGACATCGTTCTAACCTCAGTGGTCACTATGGCACTTTAACATTCTACAATCCAGGAAAACTACTTTTCTGTCTCTTTTTCATAGATGACCCTGCATCCCCCAACTAGGTGTCCTTATTCCTGGAACTACACTTCCTCCTCACCTTTGCCTCATAGGTTCTTTCTCTTTTCTTAGGACACAGCTAAAGCAGCATCTTCTCTGCAGCCTTTCCTGATCTCCCCCAACTGCTGGCATTCTACCTCCAAAACTTGCATTTAACTACTTGGGATGTATTTGTATTTATTAATTTTATATGCATACTATATATCTATGTACATACACATCTGTTTGCATATAAATACATGTCTCTTCCATTAAAATGGAATATCCTCCATTAGAATACCCTTTTAAGTAGAGAATATAATATATATCTTCAGTGCCTAACAGAGTGCCTGGTACATAGTAAGTGTTCAATAAATATTTGTTTATTGATTGATTCCAAGATTTCACAAAATTACAACTACAGTGCTATAGAACTATCCCATCCATAGTTCCAGTAGTAAGGATGGATTTTGTTTTATTGTTGTAGGTTATAAGATCCTAGGAGAGGGACCATATAATATTCTTGTTTTGTACACCACTACCATCAGATAGTACCACTTATCTGGCTGTTTTTCTTCAGTCTGCTTTATTGGATACTCATCCTGACTCCTTCTCCTAAATATGGCTGTATGCAAGGTACCTGTCCTGGACTGTCTTCTCTTACTTAGAGTAGTACACCAGTACAGACTTAGGCTTTCCCATGGTAATTTAGATTTAATTTTTGAAACAATATAAGACACAAATAAATTATCCAACAGTCAATAAAATGAATTTTACTTAGGTATAGCAAAAGAATATTCAACAGGAATGACCACTGTGAACATCTCAAATTTACTCATCCATATAAAGCTACCACAATTTTCTACCAACCACACATCAGAAGACACTGGAGTCCCATGTGATTATTTAGTGTTCAAATAATCACAAAGTGATATCAAGAGGCTGACCACCATTCAGTCCTCTAGGTCAACCAAGTACCAAGAATATTTTCAATATCTTTTAAGGGCAAACAAGCCTAACTTCCATCCAAGATAAAGGTTAGAATACTGCCCCCACTATGTTTGATGACTTTAAAAGTTCCCATGCATTCAATTGTCATACACATGCACATATGTGTGTGTATATATGGTGTGTATGTATATGTATGTATGTATACTCAGATGACTCTCAGATATCTAGCCCTAGTCCTTATTTTGAGCAACAATCCAACATTACCAACTGTCTACTGGTCCTTTCTGACTAGAAATCCTATTAGTATCTCAAAGTCAACATAATCATAATAAAGCACATAATCTCACCCTCAAAACCTTTTTCTGCTCCTAATTTCCTTCCTTCTGTTAAGGGTACAATTAACCTTCTAGTCTTTCATGTCTAAAATCTCAGTCATTCTTGACTCATCCCTCTCTCCCATCAGTTCTATCCAATAAGTTTCCAAGTTTATACCTTTATTCTACCTCCACAACACTTCTTGAATCCTTGACTTTTTTCTCCTTACCTAAAAAATTACCACTCTCACGCAAGTCCTCATCACATTTTGCCACAACTATAATTATAGTCTTTTAATTGCTCTCCTTGCTTTGAAATTCCTAAAACATGCCTGACCAAAAACGTCATGCCTCTCAGGAAGCTTCAATAGCTCCCTCTTGCATCTAGAATAAAATACTAGCTCTTCTGTTCAGTCATTAAAGCTCTTCATAGTTTGTCTTCATCTTATTTTTCCAGGCTTATTGCATACATCACTTTTCATAAACTCTGTTCCAGCCAAATAGACCTACTTCTTCCCTTTCTATAACATTCTACTTCTTATGCCCATAATTCCACACGCTTGCACCTCAAAGGTTCCCTAGCTACTTTCAAGGCTTAAGTCAAGTGCTATTTCCTATATGAGAGCTTTTACCAAATTTCTATGGTAACAATTGTCTTCCCCCTGAAATTCCTGACAGAAAAGATTTATATGCACTTTGTATGCATTTTGTATTCACTTGTTATATACATATTGTTTCCCTCTGATGAATTTTAGCTCATTGTGGGCAGGAACTCTACTTTGATGTGGGGATGGGGGATGGAGAACCAGGTGGATAGAAGGAGAAGGGAACATGTATTTATATGAAACCTAGAACATGCTGGACAATGTGCTAAACACTTTATAAATACTATTTCAATAATCAATCCTCACAATAATTTCTATGAGGTAGGTCCTCTTATTGTCACAATTTTTATAGTTAAGAAAATTGAGGAAAACAGAGGTTAAGTGACTTGCCCAGGGCCACATAGATGAGAAGGGCTTCAGGTCACATTTTAACTCGGGTCTTACCAACTCCAGGCCCAGTACCTGATCTACAGTGCTACCTAGCTGCTACCTCTGTGCAGCATGGTCCCTGGTACTCAGTAGGTGTTTCATAAATACCTCTTGAATGAATAAGTGAATGAAGCTGTTAATTATTAATGTACTTCAAATGTATTTAGATTAAAATACTATCTCATGAATTGGGATATTTGTATATGAATACTCATTGTGCTACTGCCATATGTAAAGCACTGTGCTAGAGGCTGTACAAGATAAAAGGAATATAAGTCAGAGGCCCTTTCCTCTAGAAGTTTATTGTACATTAACACCATCTGAAAGAATCTTGAAATGTTTAGGCCTAAGGTGAGTAATAATTTAAGTAATTTATGTATGTGTGTATGTGTATGTGTGTGCACAGTTTATCTATCCTATTGCTATCCTAGAGAAATTGTGATAATAATTTGATAGATTAGAAATTTTTCAATGCCTTATTTGCATAACACATTGAGATAATCTGCCAGGCCTAGAGGCCTGTGGGCTACCCGAGTCTTCTTACCTCACCTCCCGAGGTCTTCAGTTGGCCAAACCGGATGCTCGTATGAGAGAAAGGACGTTCCAGAGTCAAACAAGGGTTGAGCTTTATTTCAGGGTCTAGTTACAAGTGCAGGGAATTCTTCCTTAGGAGGGATAGAAGAATCTCCCAAGGAGGCAAAGATCTTACAATAAGAGATTGGAAGTAGAAGTACAAGGGGGGAGAGAGGGGGAGGGGAGAGAGGAGAGAGGAAAATGGGGAGCTTAGTAAGCTCACACGTGGCCCTCCGCCCAAGAGGCTTTTTAGGGCTTTCCTGGACCTACTTAAGCCCTCTGTCGCGTAGTTTACATATCAATATCTAACCTGTTAGGAGACAACAGGTGTGTCCAATCCGGGACAGCCTCAAGAGCAGGGAGGTTCCACCCATCACGTATCTCCTGGGAAGAGGTGGAAATACCCGAGCTAGCCGAGCTAGCTGGGTCTGACCTTCTCGATTCCCTGCTGTTTTCCTGGGGGGCCTCGTAAGAACTCTAAGGTTTAGAAGCTCCCACCTTTACCCGCCCGAGACCGTCCACACGGAATTGAACTTCCAACCTTCACAATAATCAAAGGTAAGAATCTGCAGGTATAAACTATTTTTGAATTAATTTTAAAGTGTTAAAAAGACAAGTTAACATTCTGTTATTTTCATGATTGTGTCCACTAAAATATAGTGATAGTGTATGCATGACCACTGGCAGTATTTGAGTAGAGATTGATAGTAGATAATTTTTATATAACATTTAAGGTTTGCAAAGCACCATACCTTAGGTTATCTCATTTAATCATCAAAAGGTAACTGCTATCTTTACCTTCATTTTGCAGATAAGAAAACTGAAGCTAAAACAGATTAATTAACTTGCCAAGAAGCCCACAGCTAGTGTGTGAAGTAGAATTCAAACTCAGATCTACCTAACTCCAGGTTCATCACTCCTACCCATATTTGTCTGGGATGCTATAAAATGAATTCAGTCATTGATTAAAAAATTAAGCTACATGAATTCTAAATATTCTTCCTAGCCCAAAATGTTTTAATAACTTCAGTCAGTCATAATTGTGCATGCTTGATAAGAACCAACTAATCTAGTATCAATGACACATTTAGTTTTACATTCAACTAGAAATAAGTAGTTTGATAAACGAATTAGTCAGGGAATAGAATTTTTGAATACTTTGAGACAATAAAATTTTTATCTCCCATTTGCTCTGGTTGTTCAATTGTTCCAGTTTTTTATGACTCTTTGTGACATCATTTGAAATTTTCTTGACAAATATGCTAGAGTAATTGGTCATTTCTTTTTCCTCCTCATTTTACATTCAAAGAAACTAAGAAAAAAAGGATTAAATTACTTGCCCAGGGTCACATAGTGGTAACTGTCTGAGGACAGATTTGAACTCAGGAAGATGACCATAGAAACTGCACTCTGTCCACTGTACCCTTAATTTGCCTTTCGCCTCACATTTAAAGCTTGTAATTCTCCAAGAAATTTTCTGAAATCATATCCCTTTTATATGACATAGATTTGACATAGATCCTACAACTTATGTTATTCAGACATTGTGCTATTATTTTGTTGGGTTACTTAAACTATTTCCTTAATTAAATTTAGAGGATTGAGTTATGTATAACATTTGAAAGGACCAATTCTATCAGCTTTCCATATACAGCAGAAATTATTTCCAGAACAAGGCAAGAGTGAAATTTGTTACAAAAAAAAAAATCATTGCCATGGGAGAAACCTTTAAAACAAAATACACAAGGTAGGGGGTGTGGATGGGGGAAGAAGATCAGCCTAAACCTACTGGTAAATAATTTTATTTTGTCCACTTTTTATCACTTGAAGTTGTTCCCCTGATTTCTCAGCTGCATTCTGTGTATCGTTTCTCAGCATGATACTCTGAGGTCTGCTCCCATTTATTTATTTAGATTTTATGCACAGGGATAAGTTATAACTCCTTGAGACAGAGCATCTCATTTTCCAGGACACCCCACAGATATCAGCAATTACACCAGAATAAAAAAGGTTTCCATCCAAGCAAATAATTTGTTTTCTGGTGAAGAATAAAGAATATCTCACCTCTGAAAAGGGACTTTTTTTTTGTTTCTTTCATAACTGTGAATGACGGGTGAGACCCATCTGATCTTTCCACAAATGAAAGAAAGAAAACCCTTCAAGGGTAAAATATTACCTATTCTATGAGAAAACAATTTTAAATTAAAGAGAAAAGTGTTTGGCTTGTAGCACTGCATGTGCCCATTTGAGTCACTTTCTGCTGGTACCACTGTATTCTCTTAAGATATTTTGTTATATAATACATATGTAGAAAGAATGAAGCATTTTATTATATAGACAGCAATTGTATGTATGAAAAACAAACTCTTCTCATGCTTTCAGAAAAAAGTTCCAACATTGCAGCTATGAATATTATACAGTTACATAGAAGAAGAAAAATGCAGAAAAATAAAATACATAATTCTTTACCTCCCATCTATACCTAAGGTTCTACTCACTTGTCCAAATGACCTGGATATATATATATCACCTCATAACAAAAAAAGAAAGACTTTAGTAACAACCACAGCTGATATTTATAGAGAGCTTGTCAACTATTTTATATAAATAAAATTTCTTCCTTATAACAGAAATGTGAGACAAGTGCTTTGACTACTATTGTTCCCATTTTACAAATGAGGAAATTGAGCTTAAGAGTCACACAGAGAAAGACAGCAGAGTAAATGTAGGGCTTCACCTGAGCTCTCACCCAAACCCCATCAAATACCTTTAAATAATGACTCTAAATAAACTTTGGAGAGGCAGAACCTACAAAAAAAGAGAGTGAAACAATTTTCCAGTCCTAGAAATCTTAGAAGATAGGCAATAAAGATTTGTGAGAGTGGAGCGCAGTGCAGTGCGGGCTGCACCAGGACAACCTCTTTCCCAGCAAACTAAAAGCAAGCCTTAGGAGCCAATGAATAAATGTAGAAGCAGCTGATTCTGGAGCTCTCAGTTCACAGACTCTAAGGGGGTTGAACAGCTTGTCAAAAGACTACAGGGGTCTTTTGCTAGCACTGAGTTAGGACTTTGTTGCTTTGTCCATACTCAGATTCAAGTTACAGTTCTGGATGGCAGTCCCAGGGAAAGGAGGAGCACAGAAGAACTTACAGACATAGTATATCAGTTCCTGTTCAGAAAAAAAGTGCTTGTGATGACACACAGACACGAGAACAAGCCAGAAGGCTTAAACACCTCTCCTTAGATCATGCCACCCTGAGGGAACTGAAAAATTACAGGTCCCTAGAAGTATCTCTGAAAATAACTGCACAAACCCCCTGAAACTTGGGACAGTGCACCCTCCATTCTGCAAGCAGAGCCCTAGTTTAACATAGAGATCAAAGCCTAGAAATAGACCGGAAATGACCAAATAGCAGAAAAATTTTGATCACAGAAAGTTATTATCGTGACATGGAAGATGAAAACACATATTCAGAGGAAGACAACAAAGTCAAAGCTCCTAGATCCAAAGCCTCCAAGATAAATATGAATTAGTCACGTCACGGAAGAGTTCATAAAGGATTATGAAAATCAAGAGAGGTAGAGGAAAATTTAGGAAAAGAAATGAGAATGATGTAAGAAATCAATGAAAAAAAGTCAATGATTTGGTAAAGGAGACACAAAAAATACTAAAGAAAATCACACCTTAAAAAACAGACTAGACCAAATGGTAAAAGAGCCATTGAGGAGAAGAATGCCTTTAAAAGCAAAACTGACCCAATGGAAAAGGAGTTCACTGAAGAAAATAATTTCTTTAAAATTAGAATGGAGTAAATGGAAGCTAATGACTCTATGAGAAATCAAGAAGAAAAAATATCAAAGTGAAATACCTCATTTGGAAAATAGCTAAGCTGAAAGGTAGATCCAAATGAGATGATTTAAAATTATTGGACTACCTGAAAGCCATGATCACAAAAAAAAAAAAAGGATGAGAGTGTTTAGGCATAATCTTTCAAGAAATTGTCAAGGAAAACTATCCTGATATTATAGAAAAAGTGCTCTAACTCATTATTGATTGGAGAAACACAAATAAAAACACTTCTGAGGTACTACCTCATACCTAAGGAAAATGACAAATGGTGGAGGGATACGATGAAAATGGTGCACCAGGGCAAGTTGGCAGAGTTGTGAACTGATTCAAAAATTCTGCAGAGCAATTTTAAACTATGCCAAAGGGCTATAAAACCATACATAGTCTTTGGCTTAGCAATATCAGTACTAGGTCTATATGTACAACAATATTTATAAAAGCTCTTTTCTGGTGGCAAACAATTGGAAATGAAGGGGATGTCCATCAATTGAGGAATGGCTGAACAAATTGTAGTATGTGAATGGAATGGAATACTACTGTGCTATGGGAAATGATTAGCAGGATATTCTTGGGAAAGCCTGGACAGACTTGTATGAGCCAATGCAAACTGAAATGTACTGTATACAAAGTAACAGAAATAATGTAAGATGATCAGTTTTGAATGACTTAGCTATTCTCAGTGATATAATGATCCAAAGTGAGAGAGGGCTTTCTTTTATTGTCTCGTTAAAGAGACCATGTGGGAGGAGCAGAGCCAAGATGGCAGAGTAGAAAGACACATATACTCAAGCACTTCCCCCACAGCCCACAAAATACCTGTAAAAATGACTCTCAGCAAATTCTAGAGCAACAGAAGTCATAGAACAACAGAGAGAAACAGTTTTCCAGACAAAGGTTACCTGGAAATCTGACAGGAAAGTTCTATCTCATGGGACACTTTGTGGAGCAGAGCCTAGCCACACATGGCACAGGGAGGAAGAGGTCTGGAACAGGCCTCCAGGGCAGAATCCACAACAGGAAGGGTCCCAGATATCTCAACCCACAAGTAACAAAGAAAGATCTAAAGGTCAGTGTGGAAGGGCTTTCCCAGGTGAAGGAGAGGGGAAGGGGTTCTTCTAGCAATAGGCCCAGGCAACAGCAGAGACCACCTCAGCAGACTGCAGGTGGCTGGGAAGAAACCTGGGTCCATCGTCCAGGTGGCTCAGCTTAAAGCCTCTGGTGGTAGGGAGCAGCTGATCTAAACCTCAGCCCTGAATGACAGCCCCATCCCCACCCCAAGCCCAGGGGAACCAAGCAGATGAGTTGAATCTCTTGACAAAGGATTCAGAAGTCAAGTAACTGGCTTGGAAAATGACCAAAAAAGGAAAACAAAAATAAGACCATAGAAGGTTACTTTCTTGGTGAGCAGATGTCTACTCCTATACTTTCAGATGAGGAAGAACAAGGCTTACTGTCGCAGGAAGTTAAGACCCCTGCCTCCAGGGCCTCCAAAGTGAACTTAAACTGGGCTCAAGCAATAGAAGATCTTGAAATGCAAGTTAGCAGCTTGCTAAAGGAGAACCAAAAATGCTAAGGAAAATAACACCTTTAAAAAGAGGCTAACTCAATTGGAAAAAGAGATCCAAAAAGCCAATGAGGAGAAGGAGGCATTAAAAAGCAGAATTAACCAAATGGAGGAGAAGGTTCAAAAGCTCACTGAACAAAATAGTTCTGCAAAAGAGAGAATTGAGTTCAGGGAAATGAATGACTATAAGTAGTTAAAAAACAAAACCAAAAGTTTGAAAAAATAGAAGATAATGTGAAACATCTCATTGAAAAAACAACTGACCTGGAAAATAAATCCAGGAGAGACAATTTAAAAATTATGCGACTACCTGAAAGCCTTTATCAAAAAAAGAACCTAGACATTATCTTCCATGAAATTATCAAGGAAAACTGTCCTGATATTCTAGAACCAGAGGGCAAAATAAATAGTGAAAGAATTGACCAAACACCTCCTGAAAGAGACCCGAACAGAGAAACTCCTAAGAATATTGTGGCCAAATTTCAGAGTTCCAAGGGCAAGGAGAAAATACTGCAAGCAGCTAGAAAGAAACAATTCAAGTACTGTGGAAATACAATCAGAATAACACAGGATCTGGCAGCTTGAACATTAAGGGATTGAAGGGTTTGGAATAGGATATTCTAGAAGTCAAAGGAACTAGGATTAAAACCGAGAATCACCTATCCAGCAAAACTGGTGTAATACTTCAAGGGAATAAATGATCATTCAATGATATAGAGGACTTTCAACCATTCATGATGAAAAGACCAGAACTGAAGAGAAAATTTTACTTTCAAACACAAGAATCAAGAGAAATATCAAAAGGCAAATGGAAAAGAGAAACCATAGAAGACTTTCTAAAGCTGAATTGTTTATATTCCTACCTGGAAAGAAAATATTTATAACTTTTGAGACTTTTTTCACTATTTGGGTAGGTGGAGGGATTGTACACACACATACACACACACACACATACACATTAACACATAGAGTGTACAGGCTGTGTTGAATCAGAAGAGATGATATCCACAATAAAAATAAAATAAAAATTAAGGGGTAAGGGAGGAAAATACTGGGAGGAGAAAGGGAGAAATGGAATGGGGCAGGTTCCAACTCATAAAAGAGATAAAGAAAAATCTTGTTCAATGGAGGAGAAAAGGGAGAAGGGGAGAGGGGAAAAGTGAAGCAACTCTCTCCACATATGGCTTAAGGAGGGAATAACATGCTCACTAAATTTGGTGTGAAAATCCATCTTACACGACAGGAAAGTAGGGGAGGAGGTGACAACTTGGGTGAGAGGAATGATAGAAGGGAGGGCAAATGGGAGAAGGAAGTAACTAGAAATAAACACTTTTGGGAAGGGACAAGGTCAAATGAGGGAATAAAAAATAAAGGGGGATAGACTAGGATAGAGGGTAATATAGTTAGGATTACACAGCATGATTATTATGGAAGTCTTTTGCAAAACAACACATATTTAGTCGGTATTGTATTGCTTGCCTTCTCAGTGGGGATGGGTAGGTAGGGGGAGGGAGGGAGAGAAGTTGGAATTCAAAGTATTAGAAATGAATGTTGAGAATTATTATTGCATATAACCAAGAAATAAGAAACACAGGTAATGGGGTATAGAAATTTATCTTGCCCTACAAGAAAAGAGAGAAGATGGGGATAAAGGAAGGGTGGGCTGTGACAGAAGGAAAGGTTAAGAGTAATCAGAATGCAAGGTATTAAGGGGTGGGGGAGGGGAGAGATGGGGAGAAAAAAGGACATGTTACAAAGTGATGTAAAAGCAATTAGTATTAAAACAATTGACTGAATTAATTACTGAGAGTAAATTAGAGGCATCTTTATTTTGGGGAAAAGAATTTTAGTCTAAGTTTCCTAGAGGCAGGTAACTTCGGATAAAATTTCACATTCATGGAAAAGTGAAGGTTTTAATGGTAAATCTGACTTTATTACTATTATTTAATCAGGAACTAGAACATGTATAGAAAGGCATGTAAGCCCTTAAGACTTGCCTCAGAAGATGTTCCTTAGCCAATGTGAAATTACAGTAATATCTGAAATCTAGTTATTGGAACTTGCCATTTTTAGATGCTATGGGACTATTAAGTGACTGCTCTGAGTCTAACTCCAGGTACGGATAGCAAGAAAGGCAGTCTGAGCCTCCAATTCATGATGCCAGTAAGCCTGTGAGATGCTGATATGAACTGCAAAAGGTGATCTCATGGGAAGGGTGGGAGAGTGGCTGTTCAACCTGGTCTGAGGTAGGATTCTCCTGTCTCAATTTCCCCACTGACACCTGGAAGACTTTAAGCCTGACTAAATGCAAGTTGACAATCTACTCCTTCCTAGAATTGACATGGAATTGGGGAGATATTGTTCCCCTGCAATATCCTTTCTCTTGGTGACAATTTCCTATAGCCAAAAGGTTTGTAAGCTTAATACCAGGTCTATTAAATTATAGATTGTTGGTATGAGAACAACCAAGGTTAAGTCTAAAATTAAGCTATTGGGCTTAGGACTTTAAAGCAACAACAATAACTTAGGGTGCTTTAATTCTTAGTAATAATATGGAGACAATTGGGTGAAGGGCTTATGAAGTTAGCATATATAGTTATTATTTGTGTCTCAGTTGATTAATATTTAAAAAAATAAAATTCGTTTATGGTCTATATTGTAAATACTTTAAAAGAAGTATCACTTGACCAAAAGTTGGAATTGTTTTATGTGATATGAACTGTGTTAAAAATGAAAAAAAAAACTATAAAAAACCATGCCCTGCCTTCTACTTAAAAAGGTATATTCAATGAATGGGCAGTACCTCACCTTAAGTGAGTACCTACATAGAACTTGCCCTACAGGGGCCAAGGTTTCCCAGTGCATCCAGGGTCATCTTCAGTCATCCTGATGAATATCTTTTCGCTGGATTCAGATGGCTCTGGAGGAGAAGTGAGGCTGGTGACCTTCCACAGCCCTCCTTCATTCAAAACAAAGTCAAGTGCAAGTCATGTCATCATTTCTCCAATTGCATGGTCTTCTTTAGCAATGGAAGATGAACACAAGAATGATTCAGGACAGCTCTAAAGGACTTAGGATGAAAATTGCTGTTTATCCCCACAGAAACTGACAGTATCTAAAGATGGAAGCATATTTTTTTTGCTTTTTATTTTTCTTGAGGATTTTTAAAAATTGTCCTCTGTTTTCTTTCATGACTATTATAGAAATGTTTTGTATGCCCACACATGTATAACCTATATTAAATTGCTTGTCTCTCAAGGAGGGGTGGGGGCAGTCAGGGAGGAAGGAAGAGAATTTGGGATTCAACGTTTTAAAAACGAAAGTTAAAAGTTGTTAGTTGGGGAAAATACTACTATAAATTTAACAAAAACCTTTGTTACATGAATGAAAACGCTCCCACCACACACAAAATATAGTGAAAAAATTCGAAAGTACACTTGAAAAAATGGATACTTACAAATGGGAGGTCAGAAAGGCTTCATAGCAGGTATTAGGACTCTTGAAGGAAGACAATAGATTTTGTAAGGAAGAGATTTGGAGGGACTGCAATATAGTTTGGAAATAGAGTGACAGATTTAGGGCATAGCTAGTGGTCCATTTTGGCAGGAGAGGAGAATATGAATTAGTGTTGGTAGGTATATGCCAGCCTAGTTTAAATTTTAAATGCCAGGTTAGTTTAAATCTTAGTCTTTAGGTAATAGGGAATGACTGGAAGTTTTTGAGCAAGGAAATGATAGATTCAACCTAATGTTTTAGGAAGATCATTTTAGCAGTTTAAAGGACCAAATGGTTGATAAAGGTAGGAGTTTCTACTTTCATCCATTTAAAAAAATAATGTGACTTTAGATTAAGCCTGAGTACTATACACATTTAGGATCTTCTGTAGTACATAGTATAAGGTGTTGGTTTAAGTGTGTGTGTGTGTGTGTGTGTGTGTGTGTGTTTCCCAAAATGCTTTTCAACTTTATGACCTGAAAATTTTGGCAAGAATTTTGTCAAAAATGTGTTTACTCTGATTGCTTATATCACTCTTTTTCATCAAACAGGATTTTCATTTAAATTTTCCTGACTTTTATTTATTGAGTCTCTTCCACCAATTTATTTTTGTCAACCAGTGCCAAATTTAATTAATTACTCTTTCACAATATATTCTGAGGCCTCAAAATACTATTATCATTTTAGACCATTTGTTCCATCCAAATGGATGTTGATATTATTTTATTTAGTTCTAGCTAACTAGTTTTGGGCATTATTTTATTATTGCAACTAGTTGGTATTATTTTTATTATTATAACTAGTTGGTATTATTTTATTTAATTCAAACTAACCCATTGGAAATTTAATTATTATAACACTAGATCTAAAAAGATCTTAATGAGTCTTGTATAAAATGACTCCATATACTATTTAATTTTGGAAAATAATAGTAAATTATGAGGGTCAATTTTGGATCTTTCTTAGCGATGTCGCTACTTCTGAATTTTTTTTCTCTTCTTTTAAACCTGACCAGTCTTGTTTTTCATACATGATATTGATAACAAATAAAAGGGTGAGATTACAGGAATGATTTAATTACATCCCAGTGCTCTTATTGGAAGAATTGTTTAAAATATATGTATTATTGAGATAATACAGTAGTTTTCTTTTCATATATTAAAAGTGAGACATTGATATTAGAAAACAAATTTGGCAAGAAAAAGAATTAATGGACATGCCATTATCTCTTAAAAACTACATATATAAGTTAGAAATATCTAATGGAAAAAAGAAGGTCTTGGTGTTACCTTATCATGAGTGCCAGCTAGTCAGTGATATTGGCAATGAAGGGGCTAGCAAGTCTCTTATACAAACATTTACTCCTCAGAATGATCAATCCAATCTCAGGAATAAAAGTAAGGGCATTTGCATGATGTTATTGTTTTATCCACAGGTCTTAGGTTCAGTAACTTAGGATATATCCACTTGGATGAGAGATGGAGTGGTGGTTAAGGTAATAGTAGTAGACAGCATCTGGGAAAGGTAGTGCACAGTGTCAAGTGTTGCAGTCTGATCAGAAAGGAATAATGATAACATCTAGCTCACAGGCTTGTCATGACGATTAACTGAAATAATATAAGTAGTTCTGTAATCTTTAAAACAATATATAAATATCACCTAATATTTATATATAAAGCACATATACTTGCATTCTTCAGGGAATAATTAATAAGAAGTTGGAAAAGAGCAATAGAATATAAAAAGAGTTCAAATGTTTTTTAAAATGTGCCCTTTACAAAGGTCTTAAAACAATTTTCCTTATGAGAGTGATTTATTCCTTTTAAAAGTTTCCATTAAACTATTCCCTTGTGAATTTCTGCCCAGGAGCACAATTTAAGTGCCAGAGTCATTCTTGTTCCCTGCTCTGCTCCTCTGTCTCTGGTTCAACAGACTTCTCATGCTGAAAATTCCTCCACCTCTATAGCTCCACATCTGATTGGTGAGTTCTTGTTTGAGACGTAGTCATTCATGCTAATTTCTCTCTCAGATTCACTCCTTACTGTTTGCACTTCTCCACCTTACCCCAACATGGATAACCCCATTCATATCTCTTGCTACTTTCCAGTTCCCTTTTACATATTGTCTTCTCTCAGTAGAATGTAAGGTATTTAAGAATAGGGGTCTATTTATTTTTTTTGCTTTAATTTGTGTTTTCAGCACAGTGCCTAGCACATGGTAATTGCTTATAAATTTTCTGTCCATTCTTTCAACACTATTAGTTTCTCACTAAAAAAGTATGTTCAAGCCACTGTTATATTTATATGTTGTATCAATTGTGTTTCTTATTGAAGTAAATGAGGTCAATATTTGTTAACCCAACATAAAGTGAGTTTCTATTTATTCTATAAACTTAAACACTTTTTAAAAATAGCTTTCTAATGTTAGCAACAGAGCACATAACAAGAGGATATGTATACAAATCATGAATCTCCATTTCACATAGCTTTTTAGAAATATAAGTTAAATTGTATCCATTACCTCTAAAACTATCCTACTTGTCTGCCTTCCTTCTGAACTTTTTTCTATGCGCTTTTGTCTATTTAAAAATTTTTTAAAATATTTGAATTGTTCCTTTTTATTTTTTGCTATAACTATTGCTAACCATCCTACAAGGCTCTGAGCAATTAAAACAAAGGGAAGGAAAGTGTGGTGACAAATGAGCACAGCTAAACAAAGAAAATCTGTACAGTAGTCTTGTAAAAAAATAAATTTTTCTGCCAGGAGATGTGTATCATGCATTATTATAGGTTCCCTGGAGATGTTACTGGTCATTCCTTTGGTCAGCAATATTGAGCTTTTCTAGGATTTTTTTTTGTACAATATCATTGTCCTTTTATAAATTACTGTTTCCATTCTGCTCCCCTCACTCTGTGTAAATTTGTATTTCCCAGGCTTCTCTGAAATTGTCTCCATCATAGTTTTTTGAGGATGCAATAATAATACCTTTATGTTTATATACTACAATTTATCTACCACACCCCAACTGATAAGCACCTCTTTAGTCTCCACTTCAGTGCTGGCCCTGAGGTCACAAAGACCTATGTTCAAATGTGGCCTTCGACATTTAGTAGATGTATGACCATGGTCAAGTTCCTTAAACTCTGTATGCTTCAGTTGCATTAATTTAAAATGGATTTAATAACAGCATTTACTTCACAGAGTTGTGTTGATCAAATGAGTCTATTTCTGAAGTTCTTATCACAGATTCTAGCATATAATAGGTACTATATAATTTTTTCCTTTCCCTGTCCCCTTCTTTTCTTATCCTTTTAATACCCTCTTCAGGATCATGAAATTTGTTTTGTTTGAAACAATTCCCTCTCTGGTATTATTTTTTATGTGTTAATTCTCATCTTCCTTCTTTTCCTCTTCCTCTCTGAACTTCTTCTGTTGAGGTTTTTAATATATTTTATATATAAAGGTGTGTGTGTGTGTGTGTGTGTGTGCACTCACCAAATTCTTCTTTGCTTCATTCATATAAGAGGTAGATTCATCTGATATTTTCTTCCTCCATTGCCTCTTGCTTATTTTTATATTTTTCTCAAGCACCTTAATTATAAGAAATAAAAAGTTCCACCCACTTTCTTTTTCATTTCTATCCTACAGTATTCCTTTTACACTCTTCTTTTTCCCTTCTTAAACCCCTCAGAACAGAACCATTTCAATACCACCTCATCTGTTTTTCTTACTTCACTTCTTCAAATCTCTTAAAAGATATTAAGGTTCTGAAAGAATACATTGATTTCTCCTCTCATTCCAATGTTTGCTCCACGTTATCATACATCCCCTTCCAATTATTTAAATGCATCTATTTCCCTAGCTTCTTTTTGACTCTCGTTTGCACTTCAAAGTTCTGTTACCCAGTTCTGTTACTGTCAAAAGGAAACACTGAAAGTCCATTAAAGAATTCTATTCTATTGAAGGTTCATTTTAGTTTTCCTTGTAGAATTATACTCAGCTTTCCAGGGCAATTATTCTTTGTTGTAACCCTATAATCTTTGTATTTTGTTATATTGAATACTAAGATTTCTCCCTTTTTAGTAGAAGCTACCAGTTTTTGTTTGATTTTGACTACAGTTCATGGGTACTCTGCTTCCTTGTAGATATTTGTAATATTCTGTCTTTCAGGTGAGAGCACTGGATTTAAGCTATGACATTTCTGGTATTTCTCCCCTTTCCCCTTTTTTGGAGGTGGTCAGTTCATTTTGTAGTTTTGCTTTGCTTTTTGATTCTAATATGAGTGGAGAGTTTCTAAGTAGATTCAATAAGTATACAGTAAGCACTTACTATATGCCAGTCACTATGAGAAGTGAGAAACTGTGTTAAGTATGTTTCATTTATGAATCTTTTTATTAGTTTATTTATTTTTAGTTTTCAACATTCACTGTAATAAGTTAAATTTTCTCACTCTCTCTCTCCTCTCTCCCCAAGATGGCATGCCATCTAATATAGGCTCTACACATACATTCCCATTGAACATATTTTCACATTAGTCATGTTGCACAGAAGAATTATAATGAATGGGAGAAACCATGAGAAAGAAAAAACAAAACAAAAAAGAAAAAAAAAGCCTGCTTCACTCTGCATTCCAACTCTTTCTCTGGATGTGGATGGCATTTTCCATCATGAGTCCCCTGGAATTGTTTTAGGTCCTTGAATTGCTGAGATGGGTTAAGTCTATCAAGATCAGTCATTCCACAATGTGGCAGTTGCTGTGTACAATGTCTCCTGGTTCTGCTCCTTTCACTCAGCATCAGTTCATGTAAGTCCTTCCAGGCCTCTCTGAAGTCCTCTTATGAATCATTTATTATAGCACAATAATATTCCATTATATTTGTATACCATAACTTGTTCAGCCATTTCCCAATTGATGGGCATCCCCTCAATTTCCAGTTCTTGATCTCCACAAAGAGAGTTGTTATAAATATTTTTGTACATGTGTACTTTTCCCATTCTTATGATCTCCCTGGGATACAGTCCTAGAAGCAATGTCGCTGGGTCAAAGGGAATGCGCATTTTTGTAGCCCTTTAGGCACAGTCCCAAATTGCTCTCCAGAATAAATGGATAGACTCACAGCTTCACCAACAATGAATTAGTGTTCCAACTCTCCCACATCTTCTCCAGCATTTATCATTTTCCTGTTTTGTCATGTTAGCAAATCTAATAGGTGAGATGTGGTACTGTAGCTCTCTAATCAACAGTGAGCATTTTTTCATAAGACTATAATTAACTTTAATTCCTTCCTCTGAAAACTGCCTGTTCTTATTTATGAATCTTGAGCTTACTATGTAGTATCCAGATTTTTAAGAATATTTTTCAAAAAATTAAATCCTGTTTTCTAAGACAGTTGTATTTTTTATATCAATTATCTTAAACTTTTTACCTTTTAAAATTTTTGATTAAGCTCTCATATTTTTATTGTCTCATGATTTATATTTGGTCCATTCTATTTTCTGAACATTTTTAACTTGGCTAAAGTTTACCACTTTCTTTTCAAAGTTATTAGTTTTCCTGTTAATTCATTCTTCTTTAGTTTTAATTCCCTCTTTTGCTTCATTTCTTCTAGCTTAAAGGTTCTTGTACAAAGACTCCATGGAGATCATGGGTAAACTTCAGGGTGTCTGTCAACTTATGTGAAAAAAAAGTAAATCTTTAAACTCATCAACCTTTAAATAAAATTTAGGAATTTACTTCAATTACTTAAAAACATTATTCTGAGAAAGAGCCTGTAGATTTCACCAAACTTCTAAAGGGGTTCATGACAAACACAAACAAGTTGAGAAATTCCATTCTAGGTATTTGGTATCCTAAATAGTGCTTTTGGATTTTTTTTTCCTCCTTTAGGTCTCTGCTAGCTTTTGTCAAGGACTTTAACTCTGCTTCTTGGTTAGATTTTGAGGACATCCTCAGATCTCCATTTTTTTGTCTTCAGTTTTCTCACCTCTCCAGCCTCAGTTTCTCAGTTGGAGCTTTTTGTCTGGGAACATTATATACTTAACATCCCTCACCTGACTTCCCTCTCCCCGCCAACACACACACACACACACACACACACACACACACACACACACACACACACACACACACACACTCGCACATTTGAATTTCAGAGACCTGGATTTCTAGAGCTCTCTATGGTGCCCCAGAAATAAATAAATGTTGCAACTTCAAGGCCCTTTTCCAGGGGGTATTCCTGAATGTTATTGAAACTGTATTAGTCACCCCTGCTCTCAGTTGTTTCTGCAGTCTCCATCATGAATTTCCAACTACTTTAGGTTTTCTTCAAGGGAGCTGTCACCTCTTCCTCTGGATAAAGAGTATTGCAGGCTTCATCTGTCTCTGTTCAGTCTCTGTTCTCACCAAGAACATTCTGTCTTCTTCCCTGTGATGACATTTCTGGCATACTCTTTTTTTATACACTTCTAGGTTTTTAGGGGAAATTTATCCACTTAGCTAACTAGTTGCTCCAGTAATATGTAGCGGCACAAGATGTGTGTTACCACAATAGAAAAGATCTAGGGCAGATTCCAAGTTGAAGAAGTATTTGCTATGGATGTTGAGATCCTCCAAATGCACCTTTTTAAGGACATCATCGTGCTGGTTGCATAAAGTCATCGAACACTATTACTCCTCCTAAAATTGATTTATAATCAAAAGAGTACAACTTAAACACTCATACAGGGAAAATTAAGTGTGTGATGAATACCTATTTATCCAGACTATTGCATCAAATTAAATTATATGAACAATCTATACAGCTTATTCATCAGTGTATATATTTATATATACTTTTTGTCCTTCCTATTAAAATGTTCACCTAGTATGAGAAAGGATGGTTTAATTCTTTGTACTTGCATCCCCAGCAACTAGCACAATGCTTGGTAAATAGTAGGCCCTTAATAAATGCTTGATTGATTGAGATATTTACAAATGTGTATGAGTAGGAATACTCACATCTGATGCTTGACCTGATATTTGTGACAAGGAGTCAGTAAAGAAAATTATCTATATTGTTATGTCTTTCAAAGATTCTTGAGTAATTTTTTTCAGTAGAAGATAACTTATTAGAAATAATCCTTTATTTAAGTATTGGCTGTACTAAATCAAACGGCTTTTGTTTGTAATCAATAAACAATAAGCATAAAGGAATGATGTATTTTCTAAATCTTTGGACCAGTTGTGTGATGGGCCCTATAGAATATGCCTGTGTTTAGTCTACTGTGGAATATTGCTTGCAAAATTCTACTTGTTCTTTACAAACAACTTCACGGAGAATCACCTAGATAAATGTGTAAATAATTAACATTACCATTTTATGTAAATAAGAATGTAGGCATATAGATAGGGAGTTGTTCATGTTCGATATTTTCAGTATGAATAATGTCTGACGTTTTTCCTCCCATTCTGTTGGCATCTTCTTCTCCTTCAAATACCTCAAACCCTTGCTTCCAAGATATATCTTTTTTTTGTACTTAGTCTATTCTAGATTCTTGTCCTATCCTTGCTCTCTCTAGGTCATTTCTATCTTCTCTAGTAGCCCATCTAAGATTATGATGTTAGAATCTATTGTTTGTTGTGGTAGAAGAAAATGTTTCCTATAAAAAATTCATAAATCTATCGTACCAGTGAGACTGACATGAAGCTATTTTAGTACCCTTTAGCAGAGTCACCAACCACAGTAACTTCTCCCTTCTTTCTCTGACCTATTCCAGATGATCTCTTTCTTTTAGGAATCCTTTGTATCCTTTGTGTTCTGTAAAGGTAATATCATCCTAGACCCTGATTCCCATATTTTTTCAGGAATAGTTATGGTGAGCCTTGAAAGCCTTGAGATTTTTTAGAATATCTTCAATGTATGAGAAACTCTGATCTCTCCTGTTGGATTCATTCATCAAAAAATATCTTTGCAGGAATCTAAGAGTTCAACGAAGACAGCAAAGAAAGCAACAGGTCTCATTTTCTTATAAAGTAAGCATGTTTGAGAAGATCATTTCTAATGTTTCTTCTGGTAACAAAATTCTACACCTGTTACTTTAACCTTTGATGAAAAGTCCGGTAGGAATCAGTCAAGAGTAAAAATCTATGAAGTGAAAAATATTGTGTAACAATTGCTCCAACAATTAACAAATAGGGAGACAAATTCAATCTTGTACAGATAAAGGATTGTATTGTCACTACTCAGTGACTTTTGTTGTCCTTTTTCTTAGAATTTTCTACATGGACTCCCTGTTTTGTTTTGCTTTCCATGTTTGAAAATCTTCCATCATAATTTTTGCTTTCAGATTTTAAAGCAACAGTTCTACACTAAAAGTGCCCAAAGGCAAACCTCAGGTCTAGTTCTACTCCTACCTCCAACTGTGTAACCTTAGAAAAGTCCCTTAATCTCTTTTGATCTGTTTTCTCATTTATTAACAAGAATAGGAGCAAACTAGCTGATATCTAATGTCTTCTGTAGTTCTTATTAGAATATAGGATTCCTTACATTTCACATTTTTATTCACTCTGATTCAGTTTACAAACAGTCTTGTAAGCCCTGGGAAGCAACTTCTCTTTCATTATTACACTTCAAAGTATATTTTTTAAATAGTTTTCCTTTCCCCCTTTGGGATTATAAACCATTTAGATGTGTATTAAAGAATGACAAGTTTTAGAAATTTACTTTGGAACCATAAAAGTGTCTGTCAGTTTTCTAACTCTGCCTGAAAGTCTCCTTGACATTCAAAATCTATCTGATTGCCTTATCTTTATTCTTTGAGAGATTAATGCTGCCTCATTCAGCAGTGCCTGAAAATTACATTTAAAAATAGCTGCTTCTTTTTTTCATTGTTCTGAGTTCTTTATTCCCCAGTTAAATACAGGTGGGGATTTCTGTCCTTCCTACTTCAATCCTTCAACAATTGGTGATTTCATCAATTTAGGTCCTCCTTCCGCCAACACAGATGCCAACTTTCTGATGACTTAGTGAAAAGTTATGATAGCTAAAAAAATCATCAGTTTGAATTCTCTCTGAATTTAATGAGACTGATCTTCAGAACAATTAATAGTCATTTCTGGAGCTTAAACTCAAAGCCTTGTAGCTGTGTAGCTACAACCTCTAAATGTGTACCAATACTTTTCTGGCATAGCCTACAAGAAGCCAGAATGATCTATACAACTTAAAACATAAAAGGAAGACATTAGAAGAGATTATTTGAACCACAGATGGGACAATATATTTTAGGAATAAAAGGAAAAAAATCTGTCAAAATAGGAATATTTTTTAAAAAGCAAATAATGCTATTACACACAGATCTTCAGCTCTTATCATCACGAGATAAGCTTTGAGTTAGCCACAATAACTTATGTGGGGGAGTAATTTGTCTCTGTATTGACAGAAGAGTAGTGGGGGAAATATAACCTCATGCTGTATGTATGGAAAATATAATGAAGCTAATGATGGATGAAGCATAACGTTCTCCATTACTGTCTACAATAGGTATTGCATTCAGAAATTAACAATACATTGTGGTACCTATAAGACAAAGTTGTCTGATCAAAGTTATTCATTCATTCTGTATACTTAAACATAATGAATTAAGTTAAGACGACTAAATGATTTTTTCTTACTGGGCATTCTTTGACGTTAATCCAATCGTGAGATATAAGAGGTTTACATGCCATCTTTATTTTAAAGTCATTTTAAAAGTTTACAAAGAAATTTTCCTTGGTTTAAAAAAACCCTCATTTCTCCTCCATTAGTTACAGACTTTTAGCAGTCCAGAAGTTCTAAGGAATGTGAAAATATGATTAACTGCATAATATCTTTAAAACTACAAGATTGGTACAAATTTCAACAAATAAATGCGTATCTATTAAAATACTGGGATCCTGGAAACATTAGAAATTTTCATCTTAAAATGATGTCAGAATTCTAACCTACTTGGAAAAAAAAAGAAAGGTTAAATTGAGTGATTATACATAGGTCCCAACGCTTCTACAAGAAGGGGGGGGGCACCAAATAAGAAAACAGGCTTTGGTCTCATTTCTGATATTGCTGACTCTATTGTCCAGTGGAGAGTACAAAGACCCTGCTTTTAGAGGGTTGCCTGAGTTTGTTTCACAGAGTCAGGGGCAGCCTAGTATGGCTCCCTGGTTTGCTGCTAAGAAACTAAAATTTGATTTCCTTTGTGAAAGATCATATCATCTTATTGAATTGAAGCAGATTTTTATGTTCTCTTCTAAGTATCTTGTCCTTAGAGAGGAAGGTGATTATAACTTATTCTTAAGCATGATTAAGTCTAACCATGTCATCTATTTTAGATCTTCAGATGTTTGAATAGTCTATTTTCAATGCTGTTTTGAAATTGAGTGAGTCACAACTTCACTCACTCTAGTAATCTTTGGAATAGTCATAAACACTGCAGAAGACAAATCAGGCTTCAAATGTTTTTACTCTTCTCAGGACTGGACTCACCCACAAAGAAAGTATCACAGCAGTCGAGAGGGAAGCACAGGCCACAGTCAAATCCAATTGTATCTCTAGTTTCTACTCTAGTTCAATCACTGGATAAAAGCAAATTGTACTTGCAATAAGGTTGTACTTGTAATAAGCATATTTCGGACAAAGAGTCTTTTTTTTTTCCCTGAGTCTGGCCATGATTACAATCAGTTCATAGATTTTCAATGTGGATTACATCACATGAGTTTAAAGGCAACTAAAATATATTTGTCTCCATCTCTTGCAAAAATTTCTTAGCTTCTCCTGACATGGCATAGTGTGAAGTTGTACTGTAATATTCCATTTCCATTTGATAATTGCTGTAATTCCAGAACAATTCAGCCTCTCAGTATATCAATCTGTTAATCACACTTCAATTCTCCTTCAATGGAGAGAACAAGTTCAAGTGTACTGAAAGTAAAACCCCCAAAATATTTAATATGTTTTTTGCTACAGCTTTTTGGAAAAAGTGAATTTCAATAGTAAAAATTATTTTTATTCCTATCTCCAGCATTCTAATTTTTGTACTATCTCAACTTTCACACATTTTGTTTTGTTTTCTAATAGCAACAGTTAGCAGCCTTAAAAAGATGTTCTTCCAGTTCTTTCAACTTTAAGAATTCTATGGCATTCTCTAGAAGAATGTGTTGTTACACATCTCCAAGAACGTTCCACATTTCCCAGACACTGAACATCTTTCTTTTCTGAGGATTAATTAAGTTATTTTACAACAGTCTTGCAATACTTTGCATTAATATCATTACTATTATTATTATTTTATGTTCATGTTTATTTTTGTTTATTTATGTTTATGTTTATTTTATATTTTATGTTTATTACTGCATGAGCCCTAGCACTTCAGTGCAAATGATCATGTTTCATTAAAGACTAGAATGATCCTTGAAAAACTTTAAAATTCCACTCCACAAGCCTCTGAAATATCTCTAATACTCACTGAAGTATGATCTTTAACAGCTATAGTTCTTCAAAATGACCATTCTTTAAAAACCACAAGATTAAAAATAGAACAAATTAAAGCAATAAAATATTTATGTATGGCATAAAATAATAGCATACAGTTTACAGTGGGGAAATTCAACTTTATCTGTTATTCTCACTTTATTTGTGAGAATATCCTGTGTTCTGAGTCCTCCTAGTATCAGAGAAAATGACATATCATCATACGTGCTCATTTCTGTCATAAAATTGAAACATTAAAAAAAAATCATTGTCCTAAGTAATTCACGCTGTAACACTATAGAAAAGATTTGCAAATTAGTATGTAATGAATTATGGTTTTGTGTAGAATGAAAGATAAATGCTACTATGTCAGTTTTATTTACTATCTAAAACAATACTTTTTCCAAAGCTTAGTGTTCCTTTGGAAGATGTGAAACAGGAAGATATAATTAACCTCAAGATACCAAATCAACATCTTAAACTTATAAAGATAGAAATTTCTACCTTATATGTATTTGTTTTGCTGCTTTGACAAGGAAATGTGGAAGAATGGGTAGATATAATATGCTCAAATACTCAAAACGATCTATGACCACATTGATTCAGGAGTTATCTCCAAAGATACATGTTGAAATCCATCCATGCCCACCTATCTATTATGATTCTCACTAATGCTTTTCCAAAAATTTGCCCCAGGGGATTTGCTCAACCTGCTAGTAGCTTTCTAAATTTTCCTCTAATACTGCATGGGTACCACTGAACACTCTGGCTGCCCACCTGCCATCTCTTACTTTTGCTATGTGTCATGTCTTTCCTTCTTACAAGTCTTTGATGCCTTACAAAATCTTGACATTAGAAACTTTGTTTTAAAGACTTAAGGATTTACATCTCTTTCCTCTTATTCTCTTTTGAAGTTCTTTGTTGGTGATGTTGCAGCCCGCTCATGCCAACCATGCAATTTCCCATTGATGTCTTTGTGATGGTCATCTTCTTAGCTTAGTTACCAGTAGGGTTGAAATATAATATATATTTATGTAAAATAAAAATCAGTATTAAATACGAGGCAGATCAATTCATTGCAGAACACTTGTCAATCCACATTAATTAAACCGAATTTCCTAACGAGTTGTCAAGATCAACAAAAAGAAACTAACAGGATAAAAGAACCTATCTCTAATGCTGATGAGGAGAAGAACAAGATACTTCCTCAAAATCTTTACTTATTTAGGAGATACATGAGAGTAGTACTGTTGGTAACATTATGAAAACACACACACTTATGCATATGCATGAAGTTATCACTTCAATACAATGGGGTTAAGGGTGCAGTGCCCCAATTATCTGCAAAATTTAAGCAAAATTTTTTAGTTCTCTCTTCATAAGAGAAAATAAGTCTGATTTTTTTCTTTTTCATTACTCTGTTGTACATGTTTACATTACTTTATTGTAAAATTTAAGCATTTAGTCATAAGTTATATGTAGTCAATGTTTAGTAAAATTCTAGCCTTTGTGTGTCATCTGTTGGTTTTCACATTCTTTCCAAAGTCTTTAGATTTTTACTAGTTTCAAATTTTAATAAGAAATTATGTGTGTATGTGTGGTATTAGAAGATGAAAGGTTTATATTTAATAATATGCACATGTTTTATGCATTTCTGAGTTTCTAAACTTTTCTCTGTTGTCTATTGACCTTCATGTGTCATCCGCGGCTTCTGCAAAAGTCCCTCAGAATTCCCATCTAATTTCTTCTGCTGATGCACAATATAATGAAACTGTGCTAGGGAAAATTGCAATGTGAAAGGGAAATCTGTATATATTTGCATAAGTGTGTGTGTATGTGTGTGTATATCTCTATATATGTATGTTTGTATGTATATATATGTGTGTGTACATACACACATATGTATATATACATATATATGTATATTTTCCTTCATATGTACATGAAGGAAGAACAATCATTCCATTCTCCTACATGGACTTTTTAAGGAATCAGGTAGGCGGATTGTTATATAAGACTAGGCTGAGAAGAAAAATTTGAAAGTGGAAAATTTTATTTGAATACCATACAGAATTAGCATAATATTTCTCATGAGGAAGGTAAGAAAGGAAACCACATAATATAATAGAGGTATTCTGGTCTTACAATAAGAAAAATTCAGGTTCATATGTTCCCTTTGACATTAAATATATATGTGATTGTGGGCATGTCACAATCACTGTGAATATCATTTCCCTTTTCTATAAAATGAAGATGGTAATACCCACCTTACCGAATATAGTGACACAAAATAAGATACTGTGTGTAAAGTGCTTTGCAAATCTCAAAGAGTTATCTAAATGTCAGTTATTATTTCCAGGGATGATACTGAAAAATGGTTGGAGATGCAGGAAGCAAAATGAAGGAAGAAAAAGATGGAAACAAGCTTTTGTTAAAGTCTTATGTGATAGGAGCTGTGCTAAACTTGAAGTACAAAGAAAGACTATCTATGTCCTTAATGAGCTTACATTCTAATGGGGGAATAAAACATACATACTAGAGCTTAAAAGTCAGGAGAGTACTTCATGAAAAGGCTTGATTTTGAAATCCATAAGCCAAGAATAATGCTAAGGAGATATTGATAATGGCTTGGGTTACTCGACAAAATGGAGGGAGGCTACAGGAAGAACTTGTCAGTGGGAAAGGGGTATGGGCCTTATAGTGATCAAATATTCTATGTTAATAAGGTCATATAGCTGGTTGGATGTTCCAGGGTGAAGAGACTTTAAATGATGCTTGTTCTAAATTTATCATCTTACAAACTATTAACTTATGTCCAAAAATAAACTTACCATTCTCCCTAAATATTCCTAAATTTTTCTTTGCTCATACAGATACCACCCTTATTCAAGACCTTCATCAGTTACTTCTTGAATTGTGGTAATTGTCTCATAATTGATCTTTCTGTATCAAGTCTCTTTCCCATCTCCAATCAATCCCTCACATTGCTGCCAAAGTGATATCACAAAATCACATCTATGAGCATGACATTTCCCTTTTCAAGTGGTTTCCTTGTTTCCCTGTTATCTTCAGGATAAAATACAAACACATTTGTTTGGTATTTAAAGTCCTTCCCAGTCTTGCTACAGACTTTCTTCTTCCAAGTTAATCATACGTTACTACCCATTATTCATACTACATTTCAGCCAAACTGATCTACTGATTGTTCTACGAAGCCAGCATACAATTTTTTGTCCCCTATGGCAGCCATATCTTATTTCCTCACTGTCACCTCTTACGACTTATATGTTGCTTCAAAGGCCAACCTAGACCATCTCCTAGAAGATTTCCTGATTCCTGCACTCCCTCCCCAATTGTCAGCAGTCCTTGCAAAATTACTTTCCATTAGTTGTGTGTCTTGTATCAAATGACTGATCTATGTACCTGCTGTATCTATCTGTCCTTGCCCCTCCCCCTAAGTAGAATATAAGATACTGAAGGCAGGACTACGTCTTGTTTATATTTGCATCCCCCATCATCTAACAGCTTTCCATGTGCATAATGGATGCTCCATGAATGTCTTTTTAACTGAATTGAAACAAGGCACCCCGAAATGCTTTCAGACAGCCTTTCTTACAGTAAATGCAGCCAAGCTAGTTTCACTGCATTTCTGTCATATAAAGAATGAAAATGTCACTTATTAGGTTCAGTTCAGCTTACTGAAGCAAATTGTAAGGACATTTTAAAAAGGATAGGAAATATATAATTCCTCCTTCTTTTCAAAGTAAACATAATAGCCTGCAGCTGGAAGCATATCACTGAAAATAGTTTCATCTAGCATTTTTCTGTCTGCTTTTGGTTAGTTAGTTCAGTTGGTTAGCTCAGGACTGTGGGTCTGGTCCCTCTGAAAGTTGATGCTTTATCTTCTGGCCATGAACTGTGTCTCAAACCTTGCCAGCCATTTCTGACACATGTTGCATTGGCTAGCAAAGGGGACTAGGTAAGAGCATGTGAATAGCTAATATTTAGAAAAAGCAACTTGAGTTTGTGTCCAAAGATATTGTTTGGAGTTTTATCTTTGAACACAAAAGATGAGATTATTGTTGCTATCTTTGTTGACATTGCCTCACAAGTTTTTGTTCTGTTCAAAAATAAGAATTAGATTTATATTCTAAAGTGCCCCCTAATAGTAGAAAAAAAGAATATGTGGTGGAAGCATAGGTGAAGAAGGTTTTTGTGAGTGGGGAGGAGGGAGAAGGGACACAGATATCATTTTAATAAACATTACATTATTTAACAAAGAAGTACATTTCAATTGCCTTTCATTTCCTTGCTTTTTTGAGGTTGGCTTTTGAACTGTGTTTTGCTTTTTCACTGTGAGATTTGGCCAACTGTTTTGACATTTTCTCTCTTGCCTCAATGGGACTCAGTCTTTCAGAGTTTATTTTAATCTTCAACACTGAACTTCCACAAATTTTCTTCCCCATCTCTGTGTTGAGGGATTGAGTTCACCAGTATTGTATCAGTTTATGGGGCACCATGTCTTTAAGTTTTTTTTCTTTTTTTTTCTTTTTTTACTGACACTAGTTCTACTTTACTGATTTCAAGCTATTGTATTTTTTCCTAAGGTTTATTTTTTCCACTTACATAGAACTGGAGCAAAAATTACTGAGATAGCTGTGTCTGAAAACCAATTGTTGCAGTCCATTGTTCAACCTCTTCTCCGATTGAGATCTTATGACTTCTCAATAACCTGTGTCAGTTCTTAAAAGGAATATTCTCCTGACTGTAAATCCCTGGGGACCTCCAATGATTTTGTGCCTATAGTAGGTTCACACATTATAGAATGAAAAATAATTATAAAATGAAAAGGAATTTCTAGCAACATAATATTATGAAAACTTCTGTGACTTTGCCTACGTGTATGTATGTAACTCCTAGAGAGGTGGGGAAACTGTGAAAAGAGTATCTCTACTTGCAGATACAATCCTATATAGGATTAAGTAGATAAATCTTAAAAAGTTGTTTGAATCACATAGTAATTGAATGCACAGCTTCTGAGCATCTTATATGAGACTTGAATCTAGGTGTTCCTGACTCCTAATAGAGCATTCTATCCATTTCCCTGAACAGCTTCTTTATGAAGACTTAATAAATACATAATCAGTCAGTTGTTGTGTTCATCCTTCATTTTTTAAGAGGACCATGACACCAGAGAAATGATGACATGACATGCACTTGACTTTGTTTTGAGTGAGGGAGGGCTCTGCAAGGGTACCAGTCTCACTTTCTCCTCCTGTATCCAGTAATCAGATATTCATACGGATGACTGTAGATGACCCAGAATGCCATGGGAGACCTTAATCTGTTAGGCTAAAAGCCTTTTCACTTAAAGTGAGGTAATGCCCTTTCAGTGAAGAGACCTCTTTAAGAAGCAGACAGGGGGAAAAAAATCTTCCCTTCTCCATAAATCTGATAAATACACTATTCCTTGCTTCTCCCGTTTATTCATGGTATCAATCTTTATGCCTAAATCATGTACCCATTTGGACTTTATTCTTGTGTATGGTGTCAGGCATGGGTCTATGCCTAATTTCTGCCACACTGTTATCCAGTTTTCCGAGCAATTTTTGTCAAACAGTGAGTTCTTATCCGGAGATAGCATTATGAAATGCAGAATGGATAATTTTGATTACATTAAACTGAGTAGTTTTTGCACAACCAAACCCAATGCAACCAAAATCCGGAGGGATGTAGTAAATTGGGAAAGAATTTTTACGGACTAAACTCAGGGATAAAGGCCTCATTTCTAGGACATATAGAGAACTGACTCAAATGTATAATCATACAAGTCATTCCCCAATTGATAAATGGTCAAAGGATATGAACAGGCAATTTTCAGAAGAAGAAATTAAAGATATCTATAATCATATGAAAAAATGCTCTAAATCACTTTTGATTAGAGAGATGCAAATCAAAACAACTCTGAGGTACCACATCACACCTATAAGATTGGCAAACATGACAAAACACGAAAATGATAAATGCTGGAAAGGATGTGGGAGAGTTGGAACACTAATTCATTGTTGGTGGAGCTGCGAGCTCATCCAACCATTCTGGAGAGCAATTTGGAACTATGCCAAAAGGGCTACAAAAATGTGCACACCCTTTGACCCAGCAATAGCGCTACTAGGACTGTATCCCCAAGAGATCATAAAAATGGGAAAGGGTCCCACATGTACAAAAATATTTACAGCAGCACTCTTTGTAGTTGCCAAACACTGGAAGTCAAGGGGATGTCCATCAATTGGGGAATGGCTGAATAAATTATGGTATATGAATGTAATGGAGTACTATTGTGCCATAAGAAATGATGAACAAGAAGACTTCAGAGAGGCCTGGAAGGACTTATATGATCTGATGCTGAGTGAAAGGAGCCGAACCAGGAGAACTTTGTGCACAGCAACGACCACAGTGTGCGAGAGTTTTTTCTGGTACACTTGGAATTTCGTAATAACGCAAGAACTTATTAAAAAAAAATCCCAATGGTGGTTTTCTAAGGCAAAATGCCTTCCACACTCAGAGAAAGAAATATGGAAGTCATTCGCAGATTGTAGCAGATCATGTTTATGTGTGTGTGTGTTTTTGTGTATCATGTTTTGATTTGTTATATGATTATTATATGATTTCTTCTATTTATTTTAGTTCGACTACATAGCATGACTATAGTGAAAATGTACTCAATAGGAAAGTATATGTAGAACCTATACAGAATTGTATGCAGTCGTGGGGAGGGAGGGAGGTAGTGGGGGGTAGGTGTGGGGGGGATAAAATCTTAATTTTATGGCAGTGATGGTAAAACATTAAAAAATAATAATAATAAAATAAAATTTAAAAAAAAAAGAAGTAGTCAGGGAATGGTCCCTTTAAATAGAAAAGAAAAAAAATACATAAAGCTGGGAGAGTCCTCAGAACCCTTAGGGTTGTTGTTTCAAAAGGAGAAAGAGATCTTTTTAAAAAAAATTTCCAATGATGCACCAGTCTTCCCAACACAAGTCACTCAACCATTTAATTATTTTTAAGTGTTATTTGTTATAGGAATCCCTCTCCCATTTATTTTTACTTCATAGAAAATTGTTTGACTTAATTAAAACAGAGGTATTCATCTCGTCTTTGCTTCATTCATACTTTTTTACTGAAACACACCATAAGCATTATCTGAACTTCAAATAATAACTAATGCTCAAATTGTTACTTTTGACATCCACCAAATAGGCAGATTTTTTTACCTGTCCTTAGCTTAATTGTTTGGAATATAAAATATTAATGAAAAGTATGAGAATAAAAAATTGTCTTCAAGAAAACACAAGATTCATTTCACAGAGACAACCCAATTGCACACTTTTTTAACTTAGAGAAGACATAAGAATCATAATTTTAAAACATTAGGAAATAGATGAGATGAGGGCATATTGGTATGTTTAAAGGAGAATGACAATAATACAGGATGACAAAAATGCAGTGCAGAAAATTAAATACCATAGAGGATATAATTTTCATATGATTATAAGAGAAATGACTATTTTGTGGTTTGAGTAGTATACTGAAAATGTTATTTTTTTGCACTTACACAAGTATCTTTTTTTTTAATTTCAAATGAAAAAGCCATTGTTGATATTAAGAAAATTTATCTGCAAGAATCATTGTTTCTTGAAGAGCTGCTCAGAGCACAAAATTATGAATGGATAATATTGTTTGTAATTTAAAGGAAGAATAAGCTAATATAACACCAAAATAAAAAAAAAAAATTGCTTCCAGAGACTTGGGCCTACATAACATAGGCAGTTGATTGTGGAAAGTGATTTCAAAATAATGTTGGGCTGCCAGGTTGCTTAGTTAATGCACTGAACTTAAATAGATTTCAAACATCGCCTCAAATGTTAACTATGTGACATTTTGTAAATCACTTAATCTCACTCAACCTCAGGTTTTTTATCTGTACATTGAGGATACTAATAGCACCACCTACCTTAGAGAATTGTTGTCAGAGTTAAATGAAATAATATGAGTAAAATGCTGCTGCTGCAGGCTAGGGAGATCAAGCCCCTTCAACCAAAGGGAAGAACGATCACAGAATGACATAACCACAGAAACAGAGATGAAAACTACTGTGGCTTCCATCTATATCCAACAATACCTGAGAGGAATTCCCAATGCTACATAACTGATAAATATCCACACAGGCCCTGATTTGAAGGAGAAACCCACTACCTCTCAAGACAATCCCCTCCATTCCAGGGTCAC
Organism: Notamacropus eugenii; assembly: GCF_028372415.1. Taxonomy (NCBI): domain Eukaryota; kingdom Metazoa; phylum Chordata; class Mammalia; order Diprotodontia; family Macropodidae; genus Notamacropus; species Notamacropus eugenii. The sequence continues at coordinate 182,566,976 of NC_092877.1, read as the reverse complement.
TCAAATTGTCTAAAAGTGTTTTGTTTTGTTTTCTTGACATAAGCCTCAGACTTAAATAAAGTGCAAACCATGACTTCAAAGGAAATCTACTCAGCCTTTATTAGTGTTGTTTACACTAGCATAAAATTATTTAGTCCCTGAGTTCAGAAAATCAGTTATGTTTTCAACTTTGTTTCTCTGGGCAGAACGAAGATGTGCCCATTTCTTTTTTTCCTTCTAGTTTTCCTGTGCATGTCCCCATAAATGTCCACATAAATGCCAGCATAACCTGAAGACAAGCTTCATATATTTCATATATGCTTCACCTGTGGCAATCACTAAGTCAGAAAGCCAAATCATTTGGACCTAAAGTCATGTTTCTAAGGGTTGATGATAGAGTTTCAGAACTGATGCTGATATTATGCAATGTATTGATTCAGGCCTTCATCTGAGATTATCTTCTACTTACTATATATGTACTCTAGAACATGCATTATATGCACATATACATTTATATATGTGTATATGTAATATACATAAATTTATACCATATACACACATATTTGTAATAATTATTTGAGTATTTGGTTCCCCTACTACAATGTGAATCCTTTAATAGGAGAATCATGTTTATGCCTTTCTCTGTATCCCTAGCACTAGCACAGAACTGGGGACATACTAAGTGCTTCATGAATGCCGACCTCACTGATTGAGGACACTAACTCTACAACTTCAGGTATCTGGAAAACTGACCTGGGGTGAGTTGCAAATAGTGACAGGGGTAAGATAATTCCATGCTGTGATTTTACAGATGAGGAAACCCAAAGAGATTAAATGACTTGTCCATATTCTCTAAGAAGTGGCAGAGCTAAAAATCAGATCCATTAACTCCAAATACAGCACACCATACTTCTTCCTCAAGGCAAACAGGAAAAAAGTGGAGTATATGGGTGTTCAGAGAAGACTAGCACCTCTGGTGTCAGGGCTTGCTGAGACCTTTTCATAGCTGCTCATCCATCTTTAGTGTGTACCTTTCACCCAACGCTCACCTATGGCTCCAAGAAAGTGTGGCATGCCCAGTGGCCACACCCCAGTAAAATCATCCCAGTAGATGATCTAAACCAGTTTGAAAGAAAGAGATAGTCCTCAAATCCATGAGTGAATTAGGGAGATGTCTGCTCCAAGCTTGTGAAGATTTTCCCTAGTGAAATGGGTGGATGAGGAGTTTTTTCCAATGGCCATGAAGCAGGTGCTGTGGAGCACTTAAGAGCTTGATCAAACATCAAAGATAGCAAAACCATCCATGGCATCCTAGTCCATCATTCTGACTTTTGTCTTAACTCTGGACTTTGGTGACTCAAGAAGAGAGAGTGTTGCAAATTCTGCCTCACTTAAATCCAATTCATGAGCAAGTCAAGACATCACCTGGTGATACCATTTGACCTTCTTTGAAAATGAAGCACAAACAAGTAGAAGCAGGAAGACTTCATAAATGAGGACTGTAGGTGGTTATCCCTGACCAAGGCAATTGGTGACCTAACTTCTCCATCCCTCACACTAACTCTTAAACCCAAATTCTGTTAGCACTATCTTATCTTGAGGACATAATCATGATATTAGGGAACTCAGGTCAACCTCTTAGGCACAAAAACATCAGAAAAAAGAGAAATAGGTATTGAAAAACATACAAAATAATCAAACCGTACAATGACCCAGCTTTCCTTTGGATATGATACTCTACAGCTAAGTTTAATTGCATTTGAAAAATATATGGGAACTGTTATTTTCAAATTATTGAGAGACCTCTAAATGCTACTGAAAGAATAAAAGGAGCATTAATAAATCCTAAATTCCCAGTCTTGCTCTGTTCACCATAATGGATCTGGGAAAATTGGAGTATCTTTTTTTCTCACAACAAAACAAGTCCCATTAACATGAAATGACTTTGCAAGAGTTCAAGTCAGAAATCCTGTTTACATTTTGTGATTTTGTTTTTCAGTAGGGATATTTTGTATTAAAAGAATGATTAAGTTTTTACGTGTGTGTGTATGTGTGTGTGTGTGTGTGTGTGTGTATGGAAAACTACCTATGATGGTTTTTTGGTTTTTTAGAGAATAATTACTTTAATGACTTTATAACAAGTATGAGTATGAAAACATCAGCCCACTTCCTGTTTTCGACACCAAAGGATAATTGATTTCAGACGTGTTTTTTAGTTACTTATTCATACTTCAGTAACACCCAACATGTCTACTCAACTCCACTACTAAGTATGAATTTGAAACTGCAACCTAGCATTTGCTAATTACTCAGTATGCTGAAACATAATTTTTAAAAATAATTTGAATTTCTAAATAGCTTCAGAACCTAATGGAACTCAGCTACTACCATATTTGAAACTACTTAATAGAGCCTTTTAAAAAAATACAATCTAGTTAAATGAAGCACTTCCACATTTTATCATGGCCTCTTGAAATAATCCAAAATAATAATAATGGTTTATGGACACAGACTGCCAGTAGCTCTATATTCTCTATTTTTCATGTTGTATGATCTCACATAATTTTTCAATTTAAGAATGTTGAAGAGTCATTGACATGTGCAACTATGATGTGATTCTTTTGTTAGGATGAACGGACAGAGCTGATATCAGAACCAGTACAACTAAAGTTTGAATCCCACCTGAGGCAGACGTGATGTGGGAAAGCTACTTAATTTTATAGTACACCTAGGTATTTCTCTCTTGAAGGCTATAATCGAAGAGTAGTTGTTGACACTACTGGTTAAAAAATATGCAGAAAGAATCTATGTGCAATTTCATGTTATAATATATTTATCAAAAATTTTGGCCTCTCCGTTTCTTCATCTATAAAATAAAGATAATAACGCTACTCACACTATCTCAAAAGATCATTGTGAGGTTCAAGTTAAATGTCTAACGCATTTTGTAAGTACAAAAGGCCATATAATTTAAGTATTTATGTAAATTAAGCTATTTTCAGTATTAGAATTTAAGATTGGTTCAATGTCATTCTACTTTTAGTAAATCAGTAGATTAAACAAAAATGATAGAAAAGTCATCATTAAAGATAGACTTAAATGCCTACTTTATCATTTCTATCAACTATGAGAATGCTTTGTGAACAGGTATTGATTTTCTTTTTTTAATGGCAAAATAATGGAAAAAGTCACATTAATAATGCCCTGGAATAGATTGCATCTTCACAGTGAAACAACTGAAAAATGTCAAGAAGGTAGTATCTTTCTTGTTGAGAACCGGTTGACTACAGAACATCATTTACCCATTTACCTGCCCAGAGCAAGGGACAAACTTAAAAGTACACACACACCTACACACATTTATACATGTACACACAGACATACATACACATTTATACACATACATTTATGTGTATATACACACATGCATGTGTATACACACACATATATATACATATACACATATCTGCATATGTGTGTATGTATTATGACAACAATTTCAATATAATTGGTTTCCTTTTTAATCCTATGTACTATATCTTGTGTATTTAAGTACATTTTTTGTGTACTATACTGCAGAATGGGTCCATAATACCAAAAAAAAAAAAACAACAAAAGAAAAGGTGAAAACCACTCTAAAGCTTAAGAACAAGCATGATAGAAACTGCTGTTCAGGCAAGTTGTTCTTTGCCCATAATCACATAGCCAGTAAGTGTAAGGGGTAGTATCTGAACCCAAATGCTCCAATTGCCAAGTCTAGTATTCTGCCCACTACATCATACTGTTGTGGTTTCTTGATATGTTGTGGTGAAACTGGCTCAAAGAATTCAGTCAGACTACCTCTATCTAATCCAAATATAGACATTTATTGAGACTGACACCTCTCATGGATCAAGCTTAGTTGCAAGAGGAACCAACAACTTCAAAGAAAGCAAGATGGATTTTTATAGGGTAAAGATGCAATTACATAACAGATATGAGGAATATTAAAAAGGCAGGAGGGGTTTGTTAAAAGATTAGGAAATAGGGGAGGGGTCCCAGTCACAGTGAAACTGTAAATGTGATTATCCACAATGAATATAGAAAAACTCATGGGTGGTACTGTTTTCTGATTGGCTGAGTATTGTGATCTTGTCTGAGACTAGATAGATGTGGTTGTTGCTGAATGTATGGACACACCTATTGTTTTTGTGCGAAATATGAGGAATGGATCCGGGGGTAACTTTATTAGGATTCCATCAATACTGGGATTCATAGCTTCATATGAACTAGTGAGTGTGTATTGTCACTAAGTTGTGGACCTAATTCTTGTGTTTTCTAACTATTGATCCCAGGATCTAGGACAAACTAAGAATTCAAATGAGTTTTAAATGGCTCCAACTATTAAAAGGAGCTACTAGGTCCACTTTACCAATTAGTCTAGTGTTCAGTGAATTTTATTGGTGATTCCACCTTAATCACTAAGAATTAAGAACATTAGAAACTCAATATGAAATAGTGTAGCATGTTTAACTTTCCTAATTTCTAGTATACTAATTGTTTGATAAAATGCTTATTACTCTTATTTTTTTTTTTTTGCAGTTGTGTTACGTTGATGACTTGGATCTATGTAATTTTTTCAGACCATCCTGTCATTTGAAGTATCTCATCATAATTTCAACTTTTCCAGATGTTTTTGCTCTAAAGCAAACTTTTCTACTACTTCTCATTCAACTTTGTATTTTATCTAAAAGTTATCATAAAAATGATAAACGCAAGCTGGTCCACTAATATCTATATCACTCCACATTTCCACTCATCTCTTCATTAAAATGAAGGAGTGGGTAAAATTTTGGAGAGTGGACTATAATCTGGGGTGCTGTTCTAATCTCTTTCCAATGGCTCTCTCCTGTCTCTCCAGTCTGGCTCTCTCTTGTGTCTATCCTGTTTCTCCCTCTGTCCCAAGTGCTCTCTGCTCCTCCTAGTGACTGGGCCAGCTGATCAGCAGGCTCTGAGTTACTGGATACTAACAGCAGACTGTAAGTATTCCTTCCCTGTGCCTCAAGGTACTTCTTAGAGCCTTAATATTCTTTTGTTGTTGATCCTTTTATGACATTCCTTTCACCACCCATACCTCATAATAGGCAACACAGCTGACTTCCTAGGAGAATTGAAAAGACTTGTGTTCCTTGACATCATTTCAATGCCATGTGTAACATTCTTGTGGGTTAGGAGAATTCACAATTTTCTTCATATAAAACTATATAAAGTCATAACATATTATAATATAATGTGATGTAATATGATATGATATGATGTGATGTGATGTAATATATATAACAGTAATATAATATAGTAATACACATAATAATATGATATGATATTATGTTATGTTATGATATGGCATATTATGTCACATTACATTATGTTATATTATGTTACATTATGTTATACTACATTATATTATATTATGGTATATATTACATTATATTATGTTATATTCTGTTATATTCCATTATATTATGTTATATTACATTTTATACTACATTATATTGCATTATATTATATTATACCATATTTATTATATGTTACATTATATTATGTTATGTCATCATGTCATGTCATATCATATGTCATTAATTTTATTATGTAATGGTAACATGTAATGGGACAACGGGGTCTACTTAGGGCTTCTCATATGAAGAAGTCCTCTTACAGAGCATTTAGTTCATCATTCAAACTATAAAATACTTGAGGATACAAAAGCCTTCCTAGGCTAGGGAACCATAACCTGGGAAATAGGGAACAAAACAAGATGGGTAGGAAGAGCAGTCTCTTCAGAAATAATAAAATAATTGGTTGCCTAAACACACTCTGAAGATGGGAACCTGCTTGATTGAAATATTGTTTAATGGTAGACAAAATATAAGTTTCTTGCCATTTTTAATTGACCTAATCTCATTCTGGTTAGAAAAAAGTAGTGGTCAGGAAATTGTATTTTGGTATGTTAAAGTCATAGGAATTCCTCAGGGAGCAATAGGTAAGTCAATTGGCAACTTCTCACCAAATCCTTTGATTTGTTCACTGCTTCCAAAGCAAGAAGTAGAAAGCTAATTTAGAGGATTAATGCCTAAGGGACAAAGACTGATGGAGTGTGTGTCTGGATGAAAGTAGGCTATCAACAGTTATACAGCAGAGGCAACTTCCAGATTCTTCCAGGTCATGGTTTTTTCAAGTCCAGTTGGGAATATACAACAGTGGAAAGGCTGATGGTAAGAGAGACATTCTATCTTCATCTTTTATATAAATGATGATTTTTTTTTATTATCAGTCCAATTCACTAGATTCAATTTTAATTTTGCTTATAATAAAGGTCTGAGTTCCATTTAGTAATGTGCAATATGCCATCTTCAAAATATAAACATTAAACTATTCCCATAGTCATTCTATTTAGTCTTAAATAGGGTCATCTTTGAGTTATCTACCTATTTATTTATGAACTTTTCTTTAACCTAATCTTTTGTAATATCTGTTCACTCAGAATTTACACTTTACGTTTGATCTTTCCAACCTGTTAGCCTGGATTTACAGACTTGTTGCTTCAGGAACTAGACTGATTCACCATATCAGCAAAATACAAGTCAGAGAATTCAGTAAGCTTAAGCAACTTCTGACCATGTAAAAGCAACAGATCAGATAGGTTAATGCCAAAAAGAAGTATTTTTTTTTTCTTTAAAAGTATATCTTTAGTAGCGAGTGTAATTTCACTTCATTTTATAAATGAAGTGAATGATGTGGGAAATGCCTTCAGTATTCAAGTATTATCATGCTTCAAGAGAAAAGAAAAAATGCCACTATTATGGTGAATTAGTCAATCCAAATAATGAAGATTTGAAATTTTGCCATTCTTTTTCTTTTTGTAATATTTCTCAAATAATGTACAGGAAATTATCATTTAATACATTATTATGAAAAGATAGGTAAAAATTGAAAAGGGACAATGTCAAAGAAACTGGAAAAAATCTTCTATGTACAAAATATGTGTAGCAGTTGTTTTGTTTTGTTTTTGTGGGAGACAAAAGAAAAATCTGAAAACTAAGGAAATGCTCATCGATTGAAAATGACTGAATAAGATATGATATCTGATTGTGATGGAATATTATGTGATATAAAAAATGAGGAAATAGATTACTTTTGCCCTAAACTGGTATTTTCATTTTAATAATTTTATTTTTAGTTCCAGATTTTTTCTTATTCCTACCACACTGATTGAGAGCGCAAGAAACACAAAACCAGTTACAAATATGGAGTCATTCAAAGCAATTTCTGTATTAGTCATGGTCTAATAATAACAGGAAAAAGAAAAGAATAAATACCAAAACATCTAGAATCTGTAGTCTTATTCTATCAGAGGAAGACAGCAGTTTTCATTTTGAGTGCTTTGAAATTGTCATAGTGTTAATTAGCATTACTAAGTCCTTCACAGTGAGTATTTTTGTAATATTGATGTTAGTATGTAAATTTTTCTACTAGTTATGACCATTTCACTTTGTATCAACTCATATGTCTTCCCAGATCTGAAACCATCACTTTCTTCATTTCTTACAGTACAGTAATATTCTATCACATGCATAAATCATGTTTGACCTTTTCCTTATTGATGGCCATTCCCTCAATTTTTACTTTGTGGTTCCACAAGAAGAGGTACAATAAATATTTTTGTACATATGAGTCTTTTTCCTTTATCTTTGATGTCTTGGGGGTACAGAACTAGTAGCAGTATTCCTCATCAAAGGGTATGTACACTTTAATCACCTCTGGAGCCTAGCTCCAAATTGTTCTCCAGAATAGCTAGATGAATTCACAGTTCCATCAACAGTGCATTGAATATTTCATTTTCCAAAATATCTTCCAAAATTTTCATTTTCCCTTTTTATCTGATTTCCAGCATGTTCTCTGCCTGTCACCCATAACTGAAATTCTCTCCCTTCTCATATCTGCCTCCTGAATTCTCTGGCTTTCTTCAAGTGCCTCTTAAAAATCTCACCTTTTAAGGAAACCTTTTGTCATACCTCTTAATTCTAGTACCTCTCCTCTATTAGCTATTTTCACTATATCTTGTATATAGTTTGTTCGTACATAATCGTTTACTTGTTGTTTCTCCTCTTAGACTACGAACTTCTGGCAAACCTTTTGCCTTTCTTTATAGCCATAGCATTTAGCACGGTGTCTGGCACAAAGCAGGTGTGTGTTAATTGTTTGCTGACTAACTGATATCCTCATAGAGAGATGACGACTTTAGGATACAGAATAAAATTAATGTGTGTGTATAACAAGCATACATGTTCATGCACATTATACACAAAAATACATTTGTGTCTTATTCTGCACCCTGTGTATGTGCCATATGTATGTGTGTATACATATATACACACAAACACAGATTTGTGTATGTGCAAATACAGTGTATATATGTGTGTATATATATTGTATATAGATAGATATAGATATGTAGATATATAGTTATAAATAGATGTAGTCCTATTCTATACCCTAAATCTACAACTTGTTTTTCTTTTGTTTTTTTTTTCTATTAGTATCAAAAGTAGTAGGAAACAAAAATTAACTTCTAGTTGTTATTGTTGTTAAAGAAGTAGGGGTACTATAAAGGTGGAATATTGCATGCACTTTCACATAAGGTCACTAGATTGTTAATTTTGCTTAATTGTTCCTGTGAGAACACTCACAGGAAGGAGTCAAACTATAAATTTTATATGTAAAAATGACACACATAAACATAATTTAAAAGAAATAAATGTAGGGAATAAGGAGCTGGTGAGTTTTTTTTAGAATTTAAACATTTTCAAGAGGCAGAGCCAAGATGGGAGTGAAAAGGTAGCAACTCACTTGAGCTCTCCCCCAAATCCCTCTGAATACCTTTAAATATTGCCATAAAAAATTTCTGGAGCAGCAGAACCCAGAAAAGCATGGGGCAAAATAATTTTCCAACCAAAGACAATTTAGAAAGTCAGTAGGAAATATCTGGTGACAGTGGAGCAGAGTCACACCAACACAGCCCCAGACCTAGACCAAGAGGTACCTTAGGGAGCCACTGAATATGCAATGAAAGTGGCTATTTCCAGAATTCTCAATTTACAGATGACAAGAGTGTCAAACAACTGTTCAGAAGGAGATTACAGGGGTCTCATAGCTGGCATTGGGGGCAGGAGCTTTGTCCATGCTAAGATATGGGTTACTGTCCTGGATAGCAGTCCCAGGGTTAGGAGGAGCAACTGTGGCTACTGAAAGAGAGCATACCAGAGCTTGCAGACACAGTGGAATGGGAATCCTCCTCACAAATCCCCGGCAGAAAATGCAGGTTTGTGGTTCCTCACAGATCAGAGTATAGACCAGGTAAGTAGTAAACACTTCTCTATACTACCTTGGAAGAACTGAAAACTTGCAGGTCCCTGAAAGTATCCCTGGAAATAGCTGCACAAAACCCCAGAATCTTGAGACAGTGCTCCCTCCACCCTGGAAGTTTAGTAACACTTTACTAAAGACTTAAAGTCAAGAAATTGACTAGGAAAATGAAGAAACAATAGAAAACATTTCTGACCATAGAAAGTTACAGTAGTGACAAGGAAGATCCAAACAGAATCTCATAAAAAGATAAAAAGTCAAAACTCCTATACCCAAAGCCTCCAAGAAAAATATGAATTGGTAGCAGGCCATGGAAGGACTCAAAAAGGATTTTGAAAATAAAGTAACAGAGGTCGAGGAAAATTGGGAAGAGAAATGAGAGTGATGCAAGAAAACCATGAATAATGAGTCAGCATATTGGTGAGGGAACAAAAAAAAGTAATGAAGACAGTCACATCTTATAAAACATACTAGGCAATTGGTTTAAAAGAGGTACACAACCTCACTGAAGAAAATAATTTCTTCAAAATTAGAATTGAGCAAATGAAAGTTTAATGACTTTATGAGAAATCAAAAAAAACCAATAAAATAAAACCAAAAGAATGAAAAATAGAAGACAATAGGAATTATCTCACTGGAAAAACAATTGACCTGGAAAATAGATCTAGGAGAGATCATTGAAAAATTATTATGCTACCCAAAAGCCATGAACAAACAAACAAGCAAAAAATGCCTAGACATCATTTTTCAAGAAATTGTCAAAAAAAACTCTCCTAATATTATGGAAACAGAGAATAAAATAGTGAAAGAATATACCCATCATCTCCTAAAAGAAATCCCCAAATGAAACTCCCCAGAACTCTCAGGTCATGGAGAAAATGCTGCAAGCCTCCAGAAAAAAACAATCCAAGTATCATAAAGCCACAGTCAAGATAACACAAGATTTAGCAGCTCCTACCTTAAAGAACTGGAGAGCTCAGTATATGATATTCAGGGATTAGAGGAACTAGAATTACAACCAATAATCACCTATCCAGCAAAACTGAGTATAAATTTCCGGGGAAGAAAATGACATGCAATGAAATAGAGAACTTTCAAGTATTCTTGATTCAAAGACCAGAGCATGAAAAGGTAAAAAGGAAGGGGAAATCTTAAGAGACTTAATAACTTTAAACTGTTTATATTCCAACATGGGAAGGTAATACTTGTAACCGATAAGAACTTCATTATTAGGGCAATTAGAAGGAGTATATATATACACACACATATATGTATGTATGTATGTATGTATAGTCAGAGAGGGTAGTCAGAAACAAAATACTTAAGGAGGGACAGGGTGAAAGGAGAGAGAGAATAGAATAAACAGAGAGGGGAAATAGCAATAGTGACTACGTAAACTTTTTGAAACAAGTTTCTCTAAAATAGGTCTTGTTTCTCAAACATATAGAGAACTGAGTCAAATTTATACCTAATAAGAGCCATTCCTCAACTGATAAATGATCAAAAGATAAGAATTTTTTTCAGAAGGAATCAAAGCTATATAAAGTTATATGAAAAAATGTTCTAACTCACTATCAATTGGAAAAATGCAAGTTTAAACAATCCTGAGTTACTACCTCATACCTATTAGATTGGTTAATAGGACAGAAAATGCAAATGACAAATGTTGGATGAGATGTGGGGAAAATGAGACATCAGTGCCCTATTAGTGGAGTTATGGACTGATTCAACCATTCTATAGAGCAATTCAGCTATGCCCAAAAGCCTACAATACTATGCATACCCTTTGACCTAGCAACATGACTGACTACTAGATTTATATTCCAAAGACATATTTAAAAAAGGAAAAGGACTTAAATATGCAAAAATATTTATATCAGCTCTTTTCCAGGAGCAAAGACTGGAAATTGAGATAATGCCCATCAACTGGGGAATGACTGAACAAATTGTGGTATGTGATTTTGATGCAATTCTATTGTGCTATAAGAAATGATGAGGATGATGATTTCAGAGAAACCTGGAAAGACTTACAGAGGCTGATACAAAGTGACATGTGCTGCATATAAAGTAATAGTAATATTAAATAATTATCACCTGTAAATGACTCAGCTATTCTCAGCAATACAATGATTCAAGACAACACTGAAGGACTTACGATGAACAATAATATCCATCTCCAGAGAAAGAACTGATGGTGTCTGAATATGGATTGAAGCATACATTTTTTACTCTATTTTTCTTGAGGTGTTTTTTTTTTGTCTATGTTTTACTTCACAACATGACTAATATGGAAAAAAGCTTTGCATTACTATACATGTATAATCAATATCAAATTGCTTGCCTTTTCAATGAGGGGTGTTGAGAGAAGGAAGAGAAAGAATTTGCAACTCAAAATTTTAAACATGAATGTTAAAATTGGCTTCACATGTAATTGTGGAAAAGTAAAATACTTTAAAAAAGGCATTTAAAAAATTTATCAGGAAGGGAAAAATCTCTAGGTACCCAACCAAGGTAGAAAGTAGCCTAATAGTAGTCCCTTCGTACCTTGGGTTCTTAGTTCTTTCATTTGATACAGGAAATGTTTCCAAATTCTGAACTATGTACCCAGTTATGAATGCATTCTCCCTTAAATCTCCTTGGACTAATTTCTTTCTGTTCCTTACTTTTTGTTACTAAGACCCTAGTACTAGAAAGGGAAGTTCATAATCAGAAGTGGATTGGTAAATGTTTGACTGGTTCCCTGGGCAGAAAATTGTTTACATAATACTTAAAAGTTTAACTTGGATTATCAACATCTGGACACTTGACAAAACAGTAAATGAAGCTCTGATCTGTAGCATTTTCTGTAATCTGATGTACAAATGCTCACATCAAAAACTTAATAATGGGATCTCATAAACCAGTTCAAACTGGCTGCAGAATGTCCCTAAAAATTTCTTAAGTCCACAGGGTCATAGGGTTGCAAGGAGGAAGGAGCCTTAAAGATTATCTATTCTAACCCTCCCATGCAACTGGTGAGTAAATAAAGACCCAGAAGAAAGGTTCTAGTTTACCTGAACTTACAGAGTTAATATATGGCTGTGTTATGGTTTGAATCCTGGACCAATGATTTCCAATCCATTATGATAATTATCTCTTTATGCAACTCTTTCTGCCCCCAATTCTGGGTTATGCATTTTTTTTTTCAAGATCCAGCTCAAGGTCTACCTTTTAAAAAAACTTCTTAAACCATTCTATATCCCTATGATCTCTCCATTCCCTAAACATATAACTTTTATTTTCTATACCACTGATCCCAAATAAAAAAATTACATGCTTAAGTTTCTATCACTAATAGATTGGCCATCCTACTAAATATTTATTTGTCTTCACAAAGACATTTTCATCTGGCTATATAATTATCTAAACAAAAGAGCAAAGAGCTACATGAAATGATTTGAGGATAAAGAGCTGTAAAGAACCCAAATGTGAGATCAGCTTGAGATTCCTGGTCAATACCACCCAAAATCATTTATTAAAATCTTTTGTATTATTTTCAGGAGTTAAAGTTTTAATTTAACTCCCTGCATATTTAAGTTTTAATCTCCCAACTCTGTATTAAGTTTGAAAGCAGAGAAATTCAGTATACTGTCTTTTGACAGTACCAACTAATAGTCCTTAAGTATTTTTCCAATTACGTTCTTCTTTATCCCATTGTTTTCTTACCTTAGCATGAATTTATGAGGAAACTTAATGTCCAAACAATACATAATATTTTGTAAATACATCAAATGTGGCTTCTCTTTGCCATGACGTGAGTCTTAGGATGAAACTGGCACTCCAAATCTGTTACAATTAGATTCTTTGCTTGAAATTAAGGGAATGCTGACTGCAAAAATTAGGAGGGGGAAACAATCTGAGTTTAAAACTTAGTTAATGACAATAATAAATTTAAATAAGAAATTAATAAGTTCCTCCCCACAGTGGCTACACCCAGTTGCACTGATCTTTGACTCAGATATAGCCTTCCCATATGCCCCTTAAACATATCCAGTGTCCTGAGGTCTCCTTTCCTAAGGCCATATATATAAAGGTCTATTGTTTTACTCACCACCCCAAGGAATCCGTTCATCCCTTTTGGCCCAGATACATTTTATAGTTACTTGCCCCAGGAATGTCTTATTCTTTTCCAGGGTACCAGAAATGCTATTTATAATACTGGGGGAAATGCTGAATAGTGCAATACATTAGGATTACCCTTCAGTTGAGGAATGACACAGCAGAGCATCAGAATACATACTTGGTTCTATGACTTTCTTTAGACTTTGAAATTAATTTTAAATTAAGAGCATTATCAACAGCTGGAATTCTGGAATCTGGCATTCATGGTTAATGTGGACATTGTGTGTAAATATTGTAAGAAGTAAGTATGATTCCAAAATACATTTTGGCCACAATCTATTTTACCTACAGAACTAAGAGGCTTAGAACAGTTAAATGGAGATCCACAGACAAAGAGTCTGAAATAAATCAATGATGGGTAAATGGGAATTATAAATAAAACTCACTGTATCTCTATTGTAGTTTTTTATAGATATTGAGTCACCAACCCTGAGGGGAGGAAGCTAACATATGATTTAGACAATTTGCTGTGCAAGTCAATATCATAAAGAGAACACAAGTGGAGGTCAAATCAAAGAGTTTACCAGATAGGTGAATCTAGAGGACTAGGCAAGAGCCCCCAGTGAAGGCTGGAGGCAAAGTTCAAAGCCAGGGGATATTCAGTGGGAGAAAAGTAAGGGAAAAACTGTGGGAAAAACAATATAAAGTGATTCTCAGTGGCAGTTAGCCTCATTCAAAGTCCTTGCTTAAAAGATCCTTTAAGGGATAGTGCTAACCATCCTTCCACTTTATTCAGCTAAGTACCTAGAGCCAGACAATGGATATAATTGCTAGTGACATTGCTGTAGTGTTCTGGAAATGCTAGGTGCTCAAAAATATGACTGTCTTTTTGGGGCTTGAGCATTCAAATCAAGACTTACCCAAAAAGCAGATTTTTTTGGATATCTACTAAAAATTGTCAAAATCTCTCATACATTTTCTGTCTACTTAAGGAATATTAATAGAACACAAGTACTGGAAAGTCATACAACAACTGCAGGAAATGAAAGATATCCACATGACCAAAAGGGCAGTTGTAAGGCAGATAAAACACAGCATACTTGAGGACTTCACTCTTGATTTGGTCAGACAGGAAAGACACTAAAAAGGAGTTAATAATCTTACTTCATTCTAGTGTAGTTTTGTCAGAAGAGGTTGCTGATAGTGAGAGCACAAACTTGTAGCATTCCCTAATCACCCTTTTCACAGGGGCCGGTGATGGGTGGGGGAGAGTGGGGGGAACTACCCCAGTCTCAATGGGGTCAGTTAAGACAGGCACAACTTGTGCTTCCCCTAAATCTCCTCAGTCCTCAATGGGGGCCAGTTGAGGCAAACACAGATTTCCCCCCTCCCAAATCTTGATGGGGGCCAATCAAGTCAGGCAGAGCATTCCAGAGTATGCACTCAACCCTAAGGTTCCCCCACCCAGTGCTCAATGGGGGCCAGTTGAGGCACACACAACATTTGTGCATTCAACCCTATGGGTTCCCCATTCACTATCTAGTGATCACCTGTTTTATAGGCCAACAAAGAAGACATGTTGCCAGCAATAGCCTCACAAGTTTACATTGCCCCTTCCTTGTATCTCACTATGCAGCTTCAGTGGATGTTTATGTTATTTACCATTATACAACTATGCACAGGCATGGTGATGTTTTGAACCACAACTGTGGGAAGTCATGTCTAGGACCTGGGAACTGAAGATTGTTATAGCGATGGATCCTGGGAAACTTAACTCTGAGAAATAATAACAAAAAATCACTTTACGCATGTTAAAATCCACCGTACTTACACTAAAATTCACCTTACATACAGCTGCAATATCAGACTGTTTTAGAGCTGAGTATTATCAGTTCATATTGCAAGCTAGTATATAATCCCATTCTCATATCATCAAAAAATGTGCTACATTTTCCAGATGGGAGAAATAGTTTCTTTATTAAAAGAAAAGAAAGTGGCACTGCTTGAAAAATATAAACATATGACCAGTATGGTAAATATCTGTGGTGACCCCTTCCTCTCTTGTCTATCATTTGTTATCTACCCATCTGTAATATTAAAACATGATCCTTTACAAATGCAGTGAAGTTTCATTGTATGTATATTTCTCATGGTCCTCTTTTTCTTTTCCTTTCTTAGCTCTGACATATTGTTAAGTTAATTTACTGGACATTTTTCACCTTTGGAAGTATTAGAAGAGAGGTGAAAATGGATTAGAGGTACTATTTATACTAACAGTGATCTGTCTATGTCTGCCAGCTGCCCAAAAAGTAGTTACAACTCCAGTAGTGAAGAATTTTTTTTTTCTTTTCAAAAGAGGAGGGTTACAAGACTTTGAAATCTTACAAGTTAAATAAAATAAATTGCCTGCTAGGAATATTTTGATTTTATTTTTTAAAAACCATCAAGGAGTAAACTGTATTTTAAAAATTTAATATTGAGAACTTAAATTCAAAGTGACTGGTTATAATAATACTAATAATTATATAAAAAAGCTAAAGTTAACTTTGAAACTACCAATTGGTCAATTGAAATACACTAAAATTTAGGAAACTTTTATCATTCTTTTGATGCAGAGTGTGGATGATTGTGTGTGTGCTTAAGGGTGTGTGTTTGTGTATTTATATGTACACTTTTGGGAGGCATAATAGAAAGATATGGTATTTCATGAATATTTTGGGGGGGGTGAGACTGAGGTCATTCAAGCAAGAAATGAAGTTAAACTAGCAAATTGGGCACAACTGTGAATCAGCAACAACTTTAAGTGGCTGATTATGGTTTGTCTGACTACTTAAACACTGCAGCTGTGCTTAGGGGAGAAGGAAGAAAAATGGGTGTGTCTGCCATGAAAAGTACGGTAAATAGACTGTTTCTCTAACTGAGAACTATTCTCCATCAATGCTACGTGTACTTAAGTCATTGCAGAGCAATCACCTCATCCAGAAATGTTAAAGGTATTTGATCAAAACTGAAAGGCCTAATTCAGTACAGCTTTATTACATCATTACTGTGCTTGACCTTTTCTTATAAAAGCACAGTCAGGCAGTCTTATTTAATAACCCATCCCACCTGCCCATTTTGGTTCTGTATGATACTTTGTTTCCCCAGTGATGTAAATTTGATTGTATTTTCTTTCTCGTTATAGTTGTTTTACTAAATCACACAATTTACAACACTAAATGAAAATACTACAGTACTTGTCAATCTGATACAAGAGAATATGTGCCCAATTCAGAGTCAAAGGATGTGAGTTCAAATTCTAGCTCTGTCACTTATTATCTTTGTAACATTGAGTGTTATTTTCATCTGTAAAATACAGGAGATGAACCAAATAACCTCAAGATTCCTTTCGACTTGAAATCTCTGTTCTTATGATTACAGGAACTCACTGAAGAAATAAAACAGTTGCTTGCAACCTCGGAAATGAGTAAATCACTTCCTTCTGGCTAAGTCAAGCAGGTGACTCCTCAGACCTGCCCTCACTCATTGTACTCTGCTGTGACAGTCTTTACTAGTTACTGGAACTCTTGTGACTTTTCCAACTTTTTGGTTCTCAAAAGGTAATTTCATTTCTGACACTCATTTATCCAGGATAAGGAAGAAATAAACATAGCAGAAGCAAAAAGAAATGAGTGTCATCTATTTTAGGCTGTAAGGCAATCATATGGTGAAGAGGCACCCATACCTGGAGGCTATATTTCTTCTCTCACTCAAAAGCTGCCTGAGAGAGCCAAGACAATTTTCTCTGTTCATACCTTTTCTTTGTGCTTTCTATTCTATCTCAGCAGACAATTAAACGATTTTATTTAGCACATAATCAACAAGAGAGTCACAAAATAGCTGCACATGCTCTGAAGTGGAGTCCTAAATTATACATTCCTGGAGGCAGAGAAAAGAATACACTGTTCATTCTTGGAGGACTGGTGACTAGCCTTACATTCACTTGTTAAACATTGATTATATGCAAGGCATAGAGGTAGGCACTATAAAAGATACAAAAATACATGAGACGCGGCTTCTCCATCCTCACAGAGAGAGAACTATAAAAAATTTCACAGACCAAAAGAAAACAGTACAGGAGACTTTTTAGAATACCTGCATCAAACAGCCCAAGGCTGAGGAATATCTAGGCAGTCCTTTGCATGAACTAAACCTAACCTGCATTTTGTAAGTGATACTGTAGACATCTTATGGTGAAACTCTGGACCACCATTCCATTGTGTAATCCTAGGCAAATTCATTTACTTTTCTAGGATTCAGTTTACTACTCTAATATAAGAGTGAGTAAATGATCTCTAAAGTTCTTTCCTTCTCAAATATTAAATATGTCCATGCATCTATGACTGATATGATTTGCCTATTTGCAAAATTAGTTATCCTTAGTGTTTTAAATAGAACCTCTTTTTGATACATTGGTCTCTATCTTGAAGAAAAAGATAAGATAACTCAGTTAGATACTTTAAAACAACTCTCTCTATTGGCCCAATTTTCTTTCCTCACGTTGTTCTAAACCTTCAGCAGTTTGACTTGCAATTCAACTGAAACTTCTGCCTCCAAAGTTGCCAATGATATCTTGATTCACAAATCTAGTGACCTTTTCCCAATCCCAAACTGCTAGTGAATTATTTGTTGTTCCTTATACCTGGCACTGCATTTCCAGTCTTTGTACTAGATGTCCTTCAGCCTAGAATTTTCTCCCCACTTTTCTCCATCTCTTGGAATTTCTGGGTTGCTTACAGAATCAGCCAAAGCATCACCTTCTGTAAGAGAACTATTCCCTGTTTCTTCTGGAGCTAGCATCTTCTTCCCTAAGCTTCTCTGCCCCCTCTCATCTATCATCTACCTATCAGCCATTGTCTATAAACCTATCTATATATGTATCTCTCATCCATCTATCAGAGACCTATCTATGTACTCATTTATGTACATATATGCATGTATGTGTATTCAATATATCTCCCTTACCCTTCAGCTTCTCCCATTCCTATATAAACCCCTTGAAAATAGTGACTGTTTTTCTTTCTGCTTGTATTTTTATTCCCAAGCATTATGGGGTGTTGAGAAAGAATTCTGAGGTGAAAGATTGTTGAGTCCTTTTCAGTGCTACTCATCCACCTTTTACCTTCACCTGTTCCCCAATTCTCACTTGTGGCTCCAAAAAGTTTTCACACATGCAGTGGCAATAACCTAGTAAAATTCTCTCAGCAAACAAGTTAAATCAGGTTGAGGTTAAAAGACAGTTCATAAATCCATCAGTGAGTTTAGGAGGGGGTATTTCCCCCATGCAAGTGAAGACTTCCATTGGTGGAGGGTTGGTGAGATCAGGTTGTTCCAGTAGCCTGAATGAAGGCAGCTGAAGCAGGTGCTCTGGAGCATTTTAACTCAGTGAGACACTAAAGATAGCAATGTCATACATGGCATTCTCATCCATCTCAAGTCATCTTGACTTATGGCTTACCACTGGACTTTGATGACTCCAGGAAAAAAAAAGTGAGGCTGATGACTTTTTACGACCCTGTCTCATTTAAATTCAATTCACCTACTGATCAGGAAATTGTCCCATGAATTCACTGGTCGTCTTTGAAAAAGAAGAACAAGGCAGACAGAGACAAGATGGTGGAGTAAAAGCAGGGACTCGAGCTCTCCCTCAAACCTGTAAAAATTGACTCTAAACAAATTCAAGAATAACAGAACCCACAAAATGAAAGAGTGAAATAAATTTCCAGTCCAAGAAACCTATAAAGTCAACAAGAAAATCTGTTGGACCAGTCTGAGAGAGGAGTACAGTCCCATGTGGGCCCTGCAGGACAAACAGAGCTAGAGCATGCCTCAGGGGACTGAATCACTGGTGGCTACAGCAATTTCCAGATTTCTCAACCCCAAAACTCTAAAGACAACTTAGAAGCTCAGTAGGAAAAGTCTGTCTGACCTGGGTGAGAGAGTTGCATGGTCCAGTCTCACCCTGGAGCAGTGACAGGAGCAGCAGCAATGGCTGCTTCCAGAGCTCTCAGCCCAAAGATGATGGTGGGGATCAAGTGGCTGAAAAGAGGATGATTGCAGGGATCTCTTTGCAGATCTCCCACTGAGGCAGGATTCTCTTGGTTTGCCCATGCTTTGATCTGGGTCTGTTTTAACAACAACACTAGCACACAGGGTGGGCTCCTAGCACAGGTTCTTTGATCTTCTTTTCTAAAGGAAACAGTTTCAAAGAGGTCAATAATCTTGTTTTAAGTAAAGTCAGCACACAGTAGATGGAAAAAATACAAGCAGAGAAACAGAGAAATTAGCACAGAGATCCAGTAGATAGTGCTCCAACTGTCCTAACAATCTTGTCACACACTTTTTAACATTTATATCACCAGACCAGGAGAACACCAACATCTGAGTAGTTGAAAGGCTCTTAACAAATGGCTACCCAGAGTCCCATCCAGGAAATCAAAAGGTCCTTCTCAAGAGCAAGCCCCCAGTGCAAAACACCAATCTCCCTGTATATATAGTTTTCCACTAATAGGCTCAGAGCTAGAAAGCATCACAGCCCACAAGACTCAATATTGCTATGAATTATCAAGGTTATCCTTCAGATATTTCCAATTTGGCATGAACCTAGGACACTGAACTCCAGAAAAACAAACAAACAAAATATCCCATGTTGCTTACACTTAAAAGTTGCAGACTTGGGTGGTGGTCCTGGGGTCAGGAGAAGAACTGGTGTGTGTGGCGGACTTGTGGCAACAGTGGAGAGGGAATCCTCATCATTGTTACAAGGCAGAAAAGAGTGCTTATTGTGGTCACTCATAGACCACAGCACAAGTGAGGAAAGTAGTAAACACCTTTTCTTTGATCATACCACCTTGGAAAAGCTGCAAATTTACAGGTCCCTAGAAGTATCTCTGAAAACAGATTCACCCCTTAAGTTGGGACAGTACAGCCCACTACCCCGCACTGGAAGTAGAATCTTACTTTGGAAAAGAGCTAAAAAGTAATTGACTGAGAAAATGAGCAAACACTGGGAAAAAATCAGACTATAGAATCTTAATTTGGTGACAGGAAAGATCATAACATACTATTAGAAAAATAAAACAAAGTCAAAGCTTCTACATCCAAAGCCTCCAAAAAAAAAATATGAATTGATCATAGGCCATGGAAGAACTTCAAAAAAATTTTGAAAATCAAGTAGGATAAGTAGAGGAAGAATTGGGAAGAGAAATGAGAGTGATGCAAGAAAATCATGAAAATTAACAGCTTGCTTTAAGAGATGCCCCAAAATTCTGAAGAATAACATCTTAAAAATAGTCTAACCCAAATGTCAAAAGAGGTCCAAAAAACAAGGAGAAGAATGTCTTAAAAAGAAGAATTGGCCAAATGCAAAAGGAGGTCCAAAAGCTCAGTGAAGAATGCAATTCCTTAAAAATTAAAATGGAGCAAATGGAAGTTGATAACTTTATGAGAAATCAAGAAATTATAAAACAAAAGCAAAAGAATGAAAAATAGAAGGCAATGTGAAATATCTTATTGGAAAAACAAGTGACCTGGAAATTAGATTCAGGAAGAAGGATTTAAAAATTATTAGACTACCTGAAAGCCATGATGAATAAAAGACCCTGGACATCATCTTTCAAGAAATTATAAAGGAAATCTGCCTTGACATTCTAGAACCAGAAGGTAAAATAGAAATTGAAAGAATCCATCAATCACTTCCTAAAAGTAATCCCCAAAGGAAAACCCCTAAGAATGTGGGAGCCAAATTCCAGAGTTCCCAGGTGAAGGAGAAAATATTGCAAGCAGCCAGATGCTGGCTAATCTCATTCTCTAATTCCATTCAGAAAAAAAAAGGACAAAAAATATCAACTTCTTCTGCTGCTAATGCTACTGTCACTCTTCCTCCTACCACATTACATGATAAAAAAAAAAGACACTTTTAAACTTTCCAAGTCTCATATCCAATTAAAATTAAAGAAGAACAATTTTCTGGAGCCCCAATGTGTCCACTATTTGGAAAGAACATAAATAATGAAAGAAACTGTCCAGGGAGTCAGAATTAGGATCTTGCAATACACTTAAAAATAAAATATAAAATCTCTACACAACTACAAGCAGCTACTTGAATTAACTCTCAGAGCTCTTATAGTTCTTAAGCTAAGTACACCTATGATCTCTTGAAAGAAAACATTATGAGAACTAGATAATTTCCCAGTATCAAGCTCGTGCTAGCTGGAGGGGAGGTTGTCTGTTACTAATTACTGTATGAGTGGTATTTTTTAGTATGGTAAGGCATTTTATTTTAATTTCAGAGAGTTATGGAAAGCCATTCTTCCAGAAGGAAGGATGCTTAAGAACTTGTTGTCATCTTAAGAACCAGAGGAAAAATTAAGTGAGGCTGGTAGCTAGAGCAGGGAAAGTTGTGACAGTGTGCAACGTAGCTGGGTTTACTATATGCCATCTCAGATTTGCCAATAAACTGGGAACAAGAAACAGTCATGAAGTAATGTAGAAACCTCATCGAGTAGAGGTTTTGAACAAAAGAAGAAGTTGAGTTGGCTCCAAATTCCTCCTGAGAGCATTACAAGAAAGTCACACTTAGGAAGGATTATAGTATTCCCTAGACTAGAACACAGGCAATAGATGCCATAGTTCAAGGATTAGGAGAAATGAAGATGAAGAAACATGTTTCTCCTAAAAGTAATCAATTGTGTGCTTCTGAAAAAGAACCAAGAAGAGGGTCATGTCACACCCAATGCTTTTAATTACCAACTATCTTTAGATAATTGCATATAAATAGGGATATATAAAGCTAGCTAAAACAAAGTTCCTTCCCTTGTATCAATAATAATAACAATATAGCTAACATTTATACATCACTTAATGTATGGCAGCACTATGCTAAGTGTTTTGTAACTATTATCCCACTTGATTCTTACAACAACCCTTGGAGATAGGTGCTATTAACATCCTTGTTTTACTGCTGAGGAAACTGAGGCAAACAGAGATTTGAGTGACTTGCCCAGAATCACATAGCTAGTAACTGTTTAAGGCTAGATTTGAACTCCTGTTTTTCTGACTGCAGACCTAGTTGTCTAGCCACTGAAACCCTTAACTATCAGGATTTTTACAGACCATAGGGCAGGTAATTAGCATAGTGGGACCTAATACCTAGGCTTTTATAACCCTGTCACTGTAAGGCTAATTGGTAGCAGGCTATAAACATGCTCAACCACCTTAGTTAAGGTTAGGGTAAGAGGGGACCATCTCAACACAGTTTTAGCTCCCACTTAAATTATTTTGAATGACCAAATCTCTGCGAGCCACTATCCCTATGAGTACAGCCCATTCTGGTGACATCTCTGATTACCTGTGGTATTGCATCTACCTGAATAGAGGAAACAGAGGCACAGTTCAAGTGCAAAACCCAGAAGTGTTTTTGTTTTGGGGGGGGGGGAACAGCAGAACTTAATCTGCTTCACATATTGGATGTTTAGAAAGTGTTTTATATGGTTTTACAACAAAGAAACTCAGGAGAGGAGCCACAGTACTCAGAAATAGGATGTTTGTGCAAGTTCTGTGCCAATATGTAAGTCAATTTGAGCTGGTCCTGTGGTTGCTGGCACAGCACAGATGTTCCAGGTTCACTCAGTGGACACTGCAAAGGATCACTGTCAAAACTGAGCAGCACTCATTCTGCTTCCTGATTAGCTGATTTTGATTCTCAGGTTATTTCAGCCACTTCTGAGTAATAAGGTAGCTCAAGCAAATCAAGGTGATTAGTAAACTCATTATTCATTCCACTTCTACATTTCTTTCCCTGCCCAAGCTATTTCTGGTTGTTGAGTGTGTGCTAAATATGCCTGCTTCCTTTACTTTCTTCCCATATTTCCAGTTCTGGTTGTTTCTTAAGCACCTCCAAAAAACTGCCCAATCTCCGGAATGTTCCCTTCCCTCAGATCTCATAAGTAGGATAGACAAGAGCCAGATAAATACCCATTGACTTATTTTCCATTGGAGAGGAGGGGAGGAGATTGGAGAGTTTCTCTACCTTTGCTTATGAAAGTGTCAACATGATGGGGACTTCCAGATTAAAAAAAATCTCTAAACTAACTGTCACTGAGTTTGTTTTCTAGTCTTATTTTTAGTACCAACTCAGTAAAGATAGACAAAATAGAAGACAGAGAAAGATGTTATGGGCTAAATGTTTAAAAACATTTCCTATGAACTCTAACTACTTAGGTTATTATGAGAATATTTGTGAGATACTTATGTATATGTTTTATATAAATCATGTATTTTAAACATATATTCATATTTTTTTTCCAGAGGATTTCAAAGTTTATGTGGGAAATTGGAACTCAGTTTTTTTAAAAGAAATATTAAAAATAAATTTTAAAAATTTTATAAAGATTTCACCAGTATGATAAATTTGGGTATGCCAGGATTCAAATTATTTCTCTCAAAAATGCATTTGTACCATTACTTTTTAAGGAGTAGAAGCAAGTATGTCAAGCACTACTATCTACTTATGACTTGTGTGACCTTGGGAAAGTGTGACTTTATGTGACCTTGTCTTCTCTTGGCTTTCATTTTCTCCTCAGTAAAATGAAGGAGTTGTACTGGATGATCTCTTTGGTCCCTTTGAGCTCCATATCTATCATCTCATGACACGATGGCCAACATAAAAGGATGCTCTGCTAGTGAACCCACCAAAAATATGTATCAGTGATACACTCTGCTCTGATTTTGCTTTTTTTTCCTTTCCTTTTTTTATACCTTCTGTTCTCTGCTTAGCTGCCACTCCTGTCTACCCAGTCTAAATAATTGTACAAACTTGAGCTTCACTCCTCTCTTACTATATGCTTCACTGGGATAGGAAACCTTCCATTCCTTCACCTCCCTTTTTTTTCCCCAAAATTATATTACATGTAACATAATTATATGTCTGTTGTTTTTGCATCATATTCATTTCTTAACATAACTCTTCCTCTCCTATACCTTTGGTGTTTTGCCTTGTGACAAACATTAAAAATATTGATAAAAATATAATCAATAAAATTAATCAACATCTTGAGCACTGTCTGAAAATATGTACAACATGTCACACTCATAGTGTCCACCTTCTCTGTGAAGGGGAGTTGCTTCTTTAAAACTATCCTGTCTATTTCTGGTGCATCACATCTCTCATGAATCTTCTTGGCCATTAGCAATTGGCATCACTCCTAAGCTAATATCATGTCTTTGAACATCTCTCAATGTAACATGATACAGTTCTGAAGATTAAGATTATTCTCCATCTAGCAGTTGTATCAGGAACAACCCCATGGAACATGCACTGAATCATTCTAATCATTTCTAGGAAAATTCATGCTCATCTCTCAAGAACCCGTCGTTTTGGCATGACACAAAGTTGGTGAACTATTGATCACAAACCCTATGATAGCTGAAGGGAGCAGGAATGAAGACTTGATTAAATAAATTTAACCACTAAGCCTAGAAGAGTTGTCCACTCAAGGAACCTTTAAAAAAAGGAATGACTTTTGTTTCTTGATCTTCTTTCAACTCTCCCATGTGATAAGAAATTCTTCCTCACTAGCCTGCTAATAAGGGAAAAATTATTTTATTTATTATAATGACAGTGTGACATCTGACAGCACATGGCATCTAAGGCAGAGACTCAGATAGGAGAGCTGAGTCTGGGTCTGGGTCCACTTGACTGCTTTCTCTGTTGTCATATGTCTTCCTTGAACATAGGGGACCAAATAACATGGATGTATCCACCAGTAGAGGTAATCTTATCAATTCAAGAAATTTGGAAGATAATAGGTCTTTCTGTAAGAGCTTCAAAAGTTTTGACGTTGAAAAAGATAGACACTGGTAGAAAAATAAATCCAAGTCCTGTTTCAGCTTGTCAGAAGATGTGGACCTGGAGATAATTATTTGGGCAGTACTGAGCCAAGGTGGAGTTTTAAATGACTATTCATCAGCCCCACAAATTATTGACTTGATATTCTAAAATTTACCCTCCCGGTAGAACATGACATAAGTTATAATCTATTGCTGCTGTTTCCTTCATTGTTTTCTGTCAGTGTAGGCTTGGAAATCTTCTCTGTTTAGCATTTCTTTTGTGTAGAGAAAATGAGTTACTATCCTATACCAGATCTAAGTTATACATTGAATACCTTCCTACACTCCCATTTGGGGAAATCCTAGATTTGACTCAAAACCTAAATTTCATATAAATTTGCCTGGAGGTACAAGGTAGGAATATACAGAATAAGATTATGAGAAAAGGGAACCAACTTCCCTTTCGGGACCAGGTGACCTCACCCATCCAGGACATCCCTTCATGAATAGAATACCTTCTTGGAGATGAGGAAGGCACAACAATTCACTGGACTTGCCCACACCTCTATATCCCGTGATACTGTAGTTTCCCCTTATACCCTTGCCCAGATGAAGGGAAGATGCTATTTTTCAGGTGTGATTACAGCTCCATAATTCACACGGGATCATATAAACAGATAAAAGTTTCTGCCATTAGACACTGATCTCTTAAAACCTCCCTATATATACACAACTATCATGTTATACTGAAATTCTACTGTATTACTTGCCAATCCATTTCCTAGCCCTCTTTTGTCTGATGTATTTTTATTTTGTTTGGTTTAATTCATTTAAAGGTCAATTTTAAAACAAATTTTTAAAAAATTAGTCATTTGTAATTTAAGTTAAAAATCACCCTTAGAATATGCAGATATTGAAATAATATGGGCCCTAAAGAAAAGAAAAGTGACTTCATTGTGCTGAATATATGGGTATAGGGCATTCCTACTTAATACATCTTTTGGAGTTGCAAATTCATTTTTAAAAACCTTATGGGAGAAAGTTGCCATGGAGATTTTTTAAAAGTTCATTTTTATTCATGAGTTACTCTAAAGAAAGTGGGTTGGTCTAATTAAACCCATTTTAATCTCTTTTTTTTTTCATGAAATCTATATGAAAAAAGAGCTTACCTTCTAGCAGAATGAATTTATAAAATGTGGACTAACTCTTCTAAGTTATCTTAATAGACATCCCATAGTTTTGTCTAACAATTGAGTTTAATGAACATTCTGAATGAACTATGATAATTCTATGGAATATTCTGCAGGCTGCTACTTCTTTTTTCCTCCCTATTATTTATACAAACCCATTCCTTGCAAGGTTAACTTTAATGAAGAAAACAATATACAGAGAAGCTCATAAGAAGCACTAATATAAATTAACAACAATCTGACAAGTAATTCATTACAATGCTTTAATTTCCATAGACATATAAAATATTGATAGAGGATCTACACATGCATGTTAATATATCAGTTATGTTTCATATTAGCAGAATGAGCAATGTTGGAGTTTTCTTTTAATCCAAATTTGCACCTTTTGCTTTAAAGTGGGCTCTTTCCCCTTCATCAGCTTTTAGTCCCCTGTGGAAACCTTTCAATTTACTAGCACATTTCTAATCTTCCTTCATTTTTTAAAGTTTTCCAATTGAAGCAATATGAAATCTGATTATGTCTGTACATTTTCACAAAAATCAAAACTAAACCCTTATTGTCCAGTTCAATAAGCCCACAGAACTGACAACCTTTGAAAACACTGACCTCCATGATTTCTCAGATCTTTTGTAATCATGTATTATATTCTGTTCTTGGTTTTTAATATTCTTGAATTATCTTATAACTCATAAAGCCCCTCATATATACTTGACTTTCACTTAACTCAGAAGATCTTATAACAATAATACAGCACTTTAAAGTTTGTGAAGTATTTTATATACATTCTCACATTTGAACCTCACAAAAACTCAATTAGGTTAGACACTATTATTATACCTCTTTTGTAGATAAGGAAACTGAGGCTGATAGAGGTTAAGTAACTTGCTCAGCATCACACAACTAGTGAGTGATTATGGAAGTATTTCAATTTAAATCATCCTGACTTAAGCACAAGTGATCTATCCACTGCCCCTCCTAACTGTCTTTGACCTCAGATAAAGAGTTCATCACGTCATAACTTAAGATTTTTGCCTTTCTCATGTTGAAATCAAGTAACTACATGATTAGACTGTTTGTATTAAATAATATTTTAAAAAACAACTGTGCACTGCAAGTGATTCCTTGAAGTTAATTGGTTTGGAGATCAAAGTTCCACATGTGAAATCTCATTTCCATTAAATCCCTTTTAAAATAGTTTATGCACCAACACCAGCATATGGAAACTTTTTTCTCTGACTCCTATCCCATATATTTGCTCTTACCCTAACTAAATGCTAAAGCATATTAGTATTTAGTGGTTACTTACACAGTATTTAGTGGTTCCTTTAGTTAGTATCTATTAATTCCTTTATATACTGTTACTAAATTTAATGGAAAACAAGAAAAAATGTGAATACAAATATACCCTCATAGATTGGAAGCAGAATAGGGCATAGGTTAAGTGAAGAAATGAACATTCCAAAAATGATCTTCCTTCTAGTCAAGCACTTGTTCAATACACATTTATTAAACAACTCCTAAAATATGTTGTGCTAGACAAGTTACAGTGTAATAGGAGGAAACCATAGGAAGCCAAAGTGATATGAAATAATATGACAAAATGAGAATGAGATAAGTGGAAAGTAGATGCCCAGGTTAAGTATCATGAGACTTTTGAAGAAAGAGATCATAAAGAGTTTGTTCAAAAAAAAGCTTCATTGACATTGTGAATCCTTAAAGGAAGAGGAGATCTTCAAAAAATGGAAATAGGGTTGAAAGAAATGGAAAGCTAATTTTGAGAATGAGAGATGTTATGAAAAAAATAGAAATTAGACAGGACAGGAAAAGATCAGGGGATAAAGAATAGTGCAAGTTGGCTGGAATATATAGCACAGGAAGCAAAAGTTACACAAGCTAAGGGTAGAAACTTATTGTAAAGTGATTCTGAGTCCAAGAATCAAGAGTTTAGGTCAGCTATATAAATTTTTTGAAGATCAATATGATCACAGTGGTATAATAGAAAAGCTGTTCTGATAGTAGTGTGAAAGATACAATGGTAAAACAATGTACTAAACTAAAAATCTTGAGCATCATATGTTTTGTTTTTGTGTTGCCTGAAGAGAGTGAAGTACTTTCATATATTAGCATTTAAATATTAATTGGTTTGAGAATACTAACTGAATAACCAAAATGGATATTAGAAACAACACAGAAAATGTGAATCTATTCTCATAGAAAGCTTTGGTTATCTGGACAAGGAGCAATAATCCTGTAATTTAATCTCATAAAAGCTAGAATACTGCTGAAGAGGTGAAGTCAAGATGGGGGAGAAAAGGCAGCAGCTTGCTTGAATTTTTCTCCCAAATATTCCAAATACCTTTAAAAAATAATGGTGTAACATAATTCCTAAAGCAGCAGAAGTCACAAAAGGACAGAGTGAAATAATTTTCCAGCCAAGGACAACTTAGAAAATCAGCAGTAAAGGTCTGTAACACCTAAGTAATAGTGGAGCATAGTCCAGCATAGGTCATGCCAACAAAGACCCAGTCCCAGGAAACTAGGAGCAGGATTTGGGAGTCACTGAATCTAGCAGTACCAGTGAATGTTAATGGATCTCTCAGCTCACAGATGCCAAGTGGTTGAACAACTTGTCAGAAAGAGATGACAGAGGTCTCTTTGCTAGCACTGAGGCAAGACTCTGTTGCTTTGCCCATAACTAGATCTGAGCCACAGTCTTAGGTGACAGTCCCAGGGAAAAAGGAGCATTAACACATAAGAACTAGAGCAGGGAACCTCTTCACAGTTCCAGGGCAGAAAAGAGTGTTTGCAATCACTCACAGACCAAAGCACAGGTCAGGGGAGTAGTAAATGTCTCTCCTTGGAATTTCAAAGTTTTCCAAACTTATTTGACCTACCAAACCTTTTAAAAATTTATTCAGCACCCACCACACCCTGAAGATCTAGGTCCTTTATACCTTTAACTTTTTTGGAAATTTGATTCATTTTAAAAATGCTAACTCCCCTCATTGTTCTAGTACCACCTCCAAAGGGAGAGAATCACCCACTTTGGGAGCCTACACTGGAGCTCAATACCTTGGAACAACTGAAAACTTACAGTCCACAGAAGAATCTCTGAAAACAGCTACATAAAATCCCTGAAGCTTAACACAGTGCTCCTTTCCCTGCAAGCAGAGCCCTACTTTTAACAAAGAGTTAAAAATCAAATAATAGTCTGGAAAAATGAGAAAACAAGGAGAAAAAAGACTGAGTATAGAGCTGCTAAGCTAAAAAAGAAGATATACTACACGCAGAAGAAGATAACAGTCTATGCTCCTACATCCATAGCCTCCAAGAAAAATGTGAATAGGTTTTGAGCTATGGAAGAGATCAAAAAGGATTTTGAAAATTGAGCAATAGAGATAGAGGAAAAATTGGGAAGAGAAATGAGAGTGATGCAAATTAGTCAGCACTTTGGTAAAGAAGACATTCAAAAAAATACTGAAGAAAATAACACCTTAAAAACCAGAGCAGGAAAAATCATAAAAATAGGCATAAAAAGCCAATGTGTAGAAGAATACTTTAAAAAGTAGAACTGACCAAATGGGGAAAGAGGCACAAAAATTCACTGAAGAAAAAAAAAGTCTTGAAAAGTAGAATTGGCCAAATTGAAAAGGAGGTACCAAATCAGAAAATCTCACTGAAGAAAACAATGTCTTAAAAATTAGAAGTGAACAAATACACGATAATGACTTTATGAAAAATCATGAAACATTAAAAAAAATCCAAAAGTATGAAAAAGGACAATGTAAAATATCTCATTGGAAAAACAATTGATCTAGAAAATAGATCCAAGGGGAGATCATTTAAAAATTGTTGAACTACCTGAAAGCCATGAACAAAAAAGAACCTAGACATCACCTCTCAAGAAATTATCAAGGAAAACTGTCCTGATATTCCAGGACCAGAGGGAAAAATCTCTGAAAGAGATCCCCCAATGAAAATAATAGTAATAGGATAGCTAATAATATTATAGCAAAATGCCAGAGCTCCGAGATCAAGGAGAAAATGTAAGCAGAAACAATTCAAGTATTATGGAACCTCTTCAGGATAACATAAAATTTAGTAGTTTCTACATTAAAGGAGAGCTTGGAATGTGATATTCTAGATGGCAAAGTAGTTAGGATTACAACCAAAAATCACCCTTACCCTCCCCCCCAGCAAAACTGGACATTCAGTGAAATAGAGGAGTTTCAAGCGTTCTTGATTAAAACACCAGAGCTGAATACAAAATTTGACTTTCAAGTACAAGACTCAAGAGAAGCATAAAAAGATAAACAGGAAAGAGAAGTGCCTTATTAAGTTACTAAATAAGGGTAAAATGTTTACATCCCTACATGGGAAGATGGTCCTTCTAACTCAAAGAACTTTCTCATTATTGGGGCAGATAGAAGAAATATGTATAGATAAAGGACACAAATGTTGGTCGAATATGAAGGTATCTCAATCATTAAGAGAAAGAAAAAGGAAAAGATAGGATGGGGTAGATTATCTCACATGAAAGAGGCAAGCAAAAAACTTTTACAGTGGAGAGGAAAAGAAGGGATGTGAGTGAGAGTGAGTAAAACTTACTCTCATTGGAATTGGCTCAAAGAAGGAACAACGTACACATTCAATTTAGTATAGAAATCTGACTTACCCTAAATCAAAATAGGAGGGGAAGGAGATAAGAGAAGGGAGAGGGTGATAGAAGGTAGGGCAGATTGAGGGGAGAGGATAGTCAGTCTTTCAGGAAGGACAGAGTGAAAGGAGAAGATAGAATAGAATTAATGGGGAAAGTATGGAGGGAAATAGAAGTAGTAACTGTGAAAAAAATTGAAACAAGTTACTCTGACAAAATCCTTGTTTCTCAAACATATAGAGAACTGAGAAAATTATAAAAGTAAGAACCATTCCTCAATTGATAAATGAAGAAAATATAGGAACAATTTTCAGATGAAGTTATCAAAGTTATCTGTAGTCATATGAAAAAATGCTCTAACTCACTGATGGGAGAAATACATATTAAAACAGTTCTGGGGTACTACTTCATATCTATCAGACTGGCTAATAGGATGGAAAAGGAAAATGATTAATGTTGCAGGGGATGTGAGAAAATGATACATTAATGCATAGTTGATAGAGTTGTGACCTGATTCAACCATTCTATAGAGAAATTTGGAATTATACACAAAGGGTTTTAAATCATGTATACTCTTTAACTTAGCAATACCACGACTACATCTATATCTGAGAAGAGATATAAATGAAAAAGAAAAAGGGCTTCTATGTACTTATATTATAGCAGCTCTTTTCTGATGGCAAGGAGTTAGGAAATGATGGGGTATCCATCAATTGGGGTCATCTAAAAGTCATGATCATTGTAATTGTGATGGAATACTATGTCCTATAAGAAATGATTAGCAGGAGGTTCTCAGAAAAACCTGGGAAAACTTTCATGAGCTGATGCAAAGTTAAATGTGCTGTTTACAATTTAGGATGAAAAATGCTGTCCATTCCCAGAGAAAGAATTGAGTGTGACTGAATATACACAGAAGCATAATTTTTAAACGACTTATTTTTCTTGAGGCTTTTTTTTGGTCTATGTTTTTTCACAACATGACTAATATGGAAATGCTTTGCATGATTACACATCTATATCCTATATCCAATTGCTTACCTTCTCAGTGATGGGGGCGAGAGGAAGGGAGAGAATTTCGAACTCACAGTTTTGAAAACAAATGTTAAAAATTATTTTATAGGCAACTGGGAAAAATAAAATGCCAAATAAAATTTAAGAATTTTATTAAAAGAATGAAATCAAAACACCTAACCTCTCCCTCCAAATAACCAAAATAAAGTAGTGCTTGGAAAAGTTCTTTAAGGAGAAACTAACATTGCAAAAAAGGGCACAGGCTATTCAGGGAGAACTGGCACTTCTGGCATGAGAGCTTGCCAAGCCCTTTTCAAGGCAGCTCATATACTATTGGTGTCTACCTGATTTACACAACTCTCACCTGTGGTTTGAAGAAGCAATAGCCTACCTTGCCTCCACAACCCAGTAAACTGTCTCAGTAGATGATCTAAAGGAGGTTCAGGGTAAGTGACAGGTCACAAACAATTCATAAGTTAGAGAGATGTCTAGCCCAAATTTGTAAAGACTTTCCCTGGCAGAATGCGCAGAGGAAAACAATTTGTTCCATAAAGGTGACTGAAGCAGGAGCTGTGGAGTTCTTAAAGGTCAGTCAGACATGAAAGACCCCAAGGTTATTGACTGCATCCTGAGCCATTGATAGCTTCTTCACTTTTGTCCTGCAACTGAACTTCCATTACTCAGGAAGTGAATGTAAGGCTAATGACTATGAACTTCTGCCTCACTTTAATCCAATTTATGCACTAGTCAAGATGTCATCTGTGATGTCTCTGGTCCTCTTCAAAAACAAATGATAAACAACACAGTACAAAGTAGAATGACAGGAACAACATGTAAGGAAAAACTGAAAACAAAAAGAGAACTCAAATCTGAAATAGCAAATGAAAAGTGTGACATAATTAGTTCCTATAAAATAACAATGTCTATAAATACAATAAGTATGAACTTGCTTACCAAGTAATAAAGCATTATGACTATAGGGTACAAGTTGAATCTTGCAGAAGGTACGTAGAAAGTACAAAACTTTTGCTCCTGATCCTTCAATTGACAAAAATGAAAATAGATCCAAAATATTCACTGAGGAAATGAGGGGTTGTTTTTATTAATATTATTTTGCTTTAGGTTGGATTTTTAGGATGAATGTGAAGCCAACGGCTTATTATCCTCTTTCCAAAAAAGGAATTTGTTCATTTATTTGTTACGCTGAATGATAGCTAGAGGTTTATTCATTTGTTTGTTTTTAAAACTTAATTGTAGTTCCTTAAATATTTTAAATTCTTGTAATAGGAGACTAAGTCCAATTCTAGTACTTCATCATATAGTGAAGGTAATGCTGAGTTTCAAAAGTTTTGAAAAGCCCTGACAGCAACAAGATGAAAATGTTGTAAATATGACACTCGAAATGGGAATTCACACAGTCAGTCAACAAGAACTTATTAAATGCTTACTCTGTAACAGCCACTGTGCTGAATTTTGGGAATACCAATAGAAATAAAAAATAATCCCTGGAGTCAAGGAGCTTAAAGGTGGAAGAAAATACATAAAAGGAAGCTAAAGGTGGGAGGAAAGAGGGAAACCAAGCCCAGGGGACACGGTAGAAGAAAATTCAGAGAGCAGTCATAACAGTGAGATATGTATGGTCTGGATGTCCTTTTTAAATGGAGGTTCTAGGAGCCAACTAATCAAAGAAGAGAGAGAGAGAGAGAGAGAGAGAGAGAGAGAGAGAGAGAGAGAGAGAGAGAGAGAGAGAGAGAGAGAGAGAGAGTAGGGTAAAAGGGTACTTTCAATGTGTGAATTCCAGAGCTGAAATGAAATGGAGCTGAAGATGAAGAGTTAGGACACAGTAGAGGAAGTTCGGAGAGCAACCTGGAGAAGAATAAAGCATACGTCTTATTGTATATAGGTATATGTTAGTTTAGCTAAATTCTGACAGGCTCATCATCAGAATATAGGCCACATGGTAAAAAGGATTTACAAGCTGCAACACTAATAATTTCTATGAAAATGTAGAAAGGTTAAGAATTGTTTTCACAGATTTTTGTAATAAAAGTAACAAAATTGCCCTAGCCACATGACTATTGATGTGTCTCATTAAAAAGTGAAGGAAGACCAAAACAGCAGACAGTTTGAGTATGAAGTGCTACCTGTGAGTTGTTTTAATCTGCATTTCTCTAATCAACAGCTACTTAGAGCATTTTTTTCATATAACTGAAGTTAGCTTTGGTTTCTTCATCTGAAAACTGTACTTTGATGTTTGACCTTTTATCAATGGAGAATGATTTGTATTCTTGTAAATTTGACTCAGTTTGCTATATATTTGAGAAAATGAGCCCTTTATCTGAGAGACTTGCTGTAAAAATGTATTTCAAATTGCCTGCTTTCTTTCTAATCTTGATAGCATTGGTTTTGTTTGTGCAAAAACTTTTAATTTGATGTAATCAAAATTATCCGTTTTACATCCTATAATGCTATCTCTCTCTTATTTTGTCATAAATTCTTCCTTTATCCATAGATTTAACAGGTAAAATTTGCTTTGCTTCCCTAGTTTGCTTATGATATCATTCTTTATGTCTAAATCATGTACCCATTTTGACCATATTTTGCTATAAGATGTTGATCTACCATTAGTTTCTGTGAAACTGCTTTTCAGTTTTCCCAGCAATTTTTGTCAGTGATTTCTTTTCTTAGAATCTTAAATCCTTGGATTTGTTGATTTCTATGGTCATTTAGTACTGCTTATTATGTACCTAATCAATTCCAGTGATCCAACCCTCTATTTTTTTGTGAGTACAAGATTGTTTTGATGATGATTGTTTTGTAATGCAATACAATACTTCCTAATGAAAATGTGTTACTTGGTTGGTGAGTACCCAAGAAATCCATTTCATCTGAGTCAGGTTATAAAACAGGAGTAATTTAAGGGACAACTGTGTGACAAAGTGAATAGAGAGCAAACCTTAGTACCTGGGTTCAAATCCAGTCTTAGAAACTTACTAGCTGTGTGATCTTGGGCAAGTCACTTAGTCCTGTTTATCTCAGTTCCTCACCTGCAAAAATGAGCTGGAGAAGAAAACAGTATCTTCACCAAGCAAACACCAAATGGGGTCATGAAGATCCAGACAAAACTGAAAGGACTTGAACAACAAAGCAATGTATAGCACAGCAGCAAATGCCCATAGTGAATGAATTTCTGATGCTCAAGTTATGATGGCTAACTGCAGGAATCCAGGAATGCAAAAGATTTGAAAGTTAATACATGATGCTATGCAAACTAATGGACAAAAACAAAATTTTGAGTTAGGTAGGAATTGAAAGTGGAAAAATAGAATCTAATCTGGGTTACTAATGTGATGCTTACTTACAGTAGGCTGTTTATGGCTTGCTATGTTAAGCTTTCTTGTGAAACTCTAAACTAGTAAAATCATATGAGAAGATAAGCAAATTTTAGAAACAGGAAATTTGCTAAAAGTCTTGTATGTTGAGAATCAGTAATTAAGGTTTCTCAAAGTTTTACTGAAAAGGTTTGCCAAAAAGTTGTGTATTCTAGACATATAGCTGTGCTTAATGATTCAGAAGTTATACAGTAAGAGTCATGAGGTAACATAAAATGAAAAGGAGCATTACTAATTAAGTCTAGTAAAGTTAAGTTAGAGAATACTATGGAGAGTTTTGAGTGTTAGGAGAAGAAGTCTGGATTATATCTAGTAGACAAATGATTGGGCATTAAATGTTTTGGAAAAATAAAATATTATGATTAAAGCAATACAATGAACTTAAATGGTGCTCAATGTTGGCAGCTAATATAAGAATAATCTAGAGCCTTCTGGTAAAATGTTATCAGTTGTTTCTAATCTATAGATGATATGATTTATTCATATCATCTGACCTATGACTGGTATCACCCTGCTTATCAGTATATGTTTTCTAATTAGAATTTTTGTACTTGTCATTCTTTCTTTGTAAATGTAAATGAATTGACATTGCTTACTAGAAAATACACACACACATAAACACATTTGCTTTTAATATATTTTATTGATATATTTTGCTTTTATTATTTCCTAGGTTTCTCTCTGTATTTTCTTTGTTTTCCACCAAAAGAGTCATATTATTAAAATATTTTTAAATAAAAGAAGAAATACAAAAATTCAGTAAAAATTGTGAATATATTTTTTAAAATCTAATGCAATGTTCACACCCCTGGACCTCTTCTTTCTTTTTAATTAGAGAAGTCAGTGATTACAGACGTGGAATGTTTTATTCAGTCAATGCACAATTTATATAGTTGGTTATACTAAACTGTTCATTTTGTTTAACTTTGGTTTTAACTTTTGTAAAAAGAGAAGACACATTTGGATACAGGAGGTTAATATAAAGTAGAAAAGCATCAGTAAAAAAGTTTGTTACATTCTATCCTAAATGATCACAACTTAATATCATTAAATCTCAGAACACCTGAGATAAACACATGTTAGAAACAAATATTAAAACACGTGTTCCATTTAGATGTGCTTTCTAATTCTTCTTTACTGGTTCTTCCCTGTTCTTTCTCTCTTTTTTTCCCCTTTCCTCTCTTTCTTTTGTATTTATTTCAAAGATCTATAATTTAATCCCTGTAAGTATTGATTAACCGGAGTTATGAAGATTATAGCCCCTCCCAACCAAGGTAGGCGATTTAATGTTTTGCTGAGTCCAACACATTTTTTACTTAGCAGCCAGCTCTCAAGCAATGAGCTATTCTGATTTTAACTTGGATCATCCTCATATGATACACCTACAATCCACAAGCCTGCAAATATTTAAAACATTTCCAATTTGGTAGAACTTGACAAAATTCATCCTCTGTACAGTCTTCAAACTATTATGGAAAATCATGTATCTGCATCCTATAATGAAGAATCAGAGTAGGACTACAATAGAAAAAATCTTTCTTTTTAAATGTCCACTAAAAAATAAATCTTTCTCTCACGTATACACACAATTCTTCCTTGGCTATTTTTTTCTCTTGAAATTAATCCCTTCTAATTCTTTCAGTCATTTTACCAGGCCTCCTTAAATCAGTACAGATTTTAGCATGATCTGGAGAGAGGATATTCCTTGATACACATGCTCCTTCTAATTGCTATATCATTTGTCACCAGGGTTTGTAAAATAACTCTTTCTCTTCTCAGTTCATCTTTCACATAAAAGTACCCTAAGCTAAATTGATCTCATTAATTTGCATTACTTCTTTTTGCATAGTAAACATGATTCTCTTTTAAAAACAGTCATATTTTAATCCCTCTCTTTGGTATTCTAGAACATAAAAATAGGGCATAACATTGATGAACGCACTTTCTTTATTTTCTTAAATTTCAAGATAAAATCTAGCAATGACTCTATCCTGCACTTAAAATAAAGAAAAACATTACTTCCATGAGTGAACCTGCTTATTGGAGTGAATATGTCACCTATATCTTTATCAGGAGCTATTGCAATAAAAAGTAAAAGATTCAGTGAACTACTAAAAATTAGAATATATTCTCACTTCTAAGGGAAATCAGTTACACATAGAAATACCCAACATTGCTAATTTTGAAGGGGCAATTCAAATATCAGAAGCATATAGCATCAAGACAAGAATCTATGGTTTTGTCCTGTGTTTATTGAAATGAATGTATACATATTTAATATATGATATGATATTCAAAAGTGTTTTCATACAGTTTGAATATGTAATCAGACATTCAATAAACTCACTACATTCATTTATTTGAATATCTAATCATCACAATAAAAGCATCTGTTCTTATTTCAAGCTCTAGATATATTCAAATACATGTGTGTCTTTCTTAAGCTGAGTTTCTGGGTATATTGTTAAAATTAGTGGAAACTATCGGAATTCTACATAGGCTGTTTTCAAATGCTATTTCCTAGTACATTCATGTTTCAAGTTCAATTATACTAAAACCTAAGTTTGTTTTGTTGTCACTGATGTTGTCTTAACACAGCAATTTATCACCTAGTGGGAATGAAGGAAAGAGAAAGAAAAGGATATTCTTTCCTTTGTCTAATGTTCTATCGATTTGTGATGTCATTATCATAGGTATTCCCTAAAATAATGCAGATTGCAAACTATATATACCTTCCTTTTGTGTGATTTTCACTCATATCCTCTAATAAGTTTGCTATAACAATACCACTTAACATCTTGGGCACCTTTTAATTGTCTTTTTGATATGAACAGGATCAATCCTTAATTTACAAACTTTTAGTAATTCTCTAAATATGTATTAGTCAATGGCCTAGATGCTAGGGATACCAAAAAAAAAAGTAATGCCTGCTCTAAAAGAGTTTACATCCTATGTGGAGAGATAACATGTGTGTATGTGTATGTGTATGTCTGTCTGTGTATAAAACATGTATATATGCATATACATAAATGTATGCAAAATAAATAAAGTACAAGTTGATTAGGGAAGGAGGACAATCACAGTTGCAAGGGGAATCAGAAAATGTAGATGCTGGTGCTTGAATTGAGTCTTGAAGGAATTCAGGGATTCTGCATCTTGGAGGTGAGGACAGAATAGATTCCAGCAGGGGAAATAGCAAATGAAAAGGCGTAGAGAAAAGAGATGAAATACCATGTATAAAGAATGAAGAAAATTTCATTTATCAGGACTATAGAATTTAGGAGGAACAGTAACTTGGAATCAATCTAGAAAAATAGCCAAGGCTGAGAAATATGTGTGTGTGTGTGTGTGTGTGTTTGTGTGTGTGTGTGTGTATTAAACAGAAGATTTTAAAATTTAATTAAGGAAGAAAGCCCCTTCAATACAGGTTTCCAGAGTAAGGAAGTGATATAGATCTTCACTGACCTATTGGATAGGATATATTCAAGTGCACAGACTTTATTTCAGTAACCTAATTATGAGATCTTTGATTGCAATGACCAGACCAAAGGTTATGAGGACCTGAACTAGGCTAACAGGTTAGTTATGAGAGACAATAAGTATAATTTGTCTACTAGAAGTTTGCCTGAGAAAAGGATACAAATGGAGTAAGTGGTTTTCCATCAATTATCTCTCATTGTCCCTATACAACTGTTGAGTTTTAAAATTGGGAGAGCTCGTTCAGGTATGGAAGAATTCACTGAGATGATTTTTTCTTAGTCATTATTATCATTAGCCATTTCTCTTAGCATTACTGATGCAAAAGCAGCCTTGGAAGAAGGACTAGCAATTTACAGAGGGACAGGACTCCTTTTTATAAGGACAGGATAAGGAAGACAGGGGAAATTTTATGACCCAGGATGAGGGAGACAAGGTATTTTTTGGTCCAGGGTAAGGGGGAAGTTTTCTAGTATTCAAAATAAGAGTTAGGATTCTGTAAGACTCAGGTTGAGCCTCACAAGGTACTGAAAAAGCAACCACTATTAATATTAACTCTGTGAGCACCTTTGGTATCCACATCACACCCAGGGCATTTTCTTTTTATTTCAGAAAGAATGATGACCTTGGAGTCAGAGAACAAGTGCTTAACATCTTCTTCTTAATACTTCATACTTAATACTTCAATGAGTCCTTGGTTTCCTGAATTGAAAAAGAGGAAGTGTGGTTGGATAGTCTTCTGAACTTTTTTTGGCCATATGAGGCATAAAGCCACAAAAGGGAAGCAATGGAAAATAATGCTTTCTTTCTTCTTCTCTTCAGTTCTTGACCCATGTTATTGTCTATTTAAAAGTGTCTGTTCAAGAGATAGATAGATAGATGATAGATAGATAGATAGATAGATAGATAGATAGATAGATAGACAGATAGAATCCTACAATTTGTTCATCAAATAGCATATTATAGTGTGTACAACAGACATTCTTCCTCCATTTATATTTTTTCCAATGTAGGTAATTGAGTCAAAATGTTTAAAGGATTATGGATTTTATTTTATTATTGGATTTCATTATCTTCAATATTCTGAGGCTTAATACATCTGGAGAACCTTGCCATTTATAGAAAAATGGAACTTGAGCTCTGTGCTAAATCTTCACCAGGCCAATGGTGAACATTGTTTCATTTCACTTTATTTTAATTGAGTACTGAGAAGTATTGTGACAAAATTAAGTAGAAAAAACAAATAGGGTCAGAAGACCTGTGTTCAATTCCCACATCTAAAACAAGCTTTGTAAGCCTGGTCAAATAGTCTTGTCTTCTAAGCCTTTCCCATCTGCCTATCAAGAAGGCAATATTTGTCGTCCTCACTAAGCAAAGTTCTTCTATTTAAAAATTATTTTAAAATAAAGTTATTTAAATATGTTATTGCTAGTAATAATAGTAGACAACATTTATATGGCAATTCAACATTTGCAAAGTAATATACACAAGCTATCTCATTTGATTCTCAAGACAACCCTGATTTTTAAAGCTGAGGAAATTGAGACTGTGGGGTTAAATGAATTGCCCAAGGCCACACAGCAAGGAAGTGTG
Source organism: Notamacropus eugenii (assembly GCF_028372415.1). NCBI lineage: Eukaryota > Metazoa > Chordata > Mammalia > Diprotodontia > Macropodidae > Notamacropus > Notamacropus eugenii. Next base: position 182,526,303 of record NC_092877.1, on the reverse strand, counting down.
AGACACAGAATTCCAATTTATGTCCTCCTAAACTTCACTTCCAGGGCTCCAATTACTGCCCTAAATACAAGCATTAACAATTGTTTCTCAAACTAAGAACAAGATGATTTTTTACTTATGCCAAAGTCTTGCTTTTAGAAAAAAAATTTTTTTCAGCGTCTTTTTTTTAAGGTTATTTAAATGGCCATGCTTCCTCATGCAAAGCTAACACACCACTATTAAGATGATCCATTTTGCAATCATTGGTAGAGAATGTGACAGTAGACTTTGTTTTTAATGTGCAAAAAAAAGGCTTCTTTAATACTTACTAACACTTTAAATTTTTTTCACCTTTGACTTTTTTTTTTATTTCAGAACAAACTCAAGGAAACTGTTAAGATGATTGAAGAATTCAATGGGCAAAATTGTTTGTGTTTTGTTTTTATTTTTATTGTTTGTCTCTTTGAATATTTTATTGTAAGTGTGGTTGTTGTTGCTACCACAGCCATTGTTATAGGATGGAACCCTCTTTAAAAACTGAATAAACATAGGAGAAGAAAGAATGTCCTCTCAGGAATCTGTGTGGGATTGTGTTGTATGTGTCTGAAGAATTTCAGTTTGCAAATGATCATCAATGTAATACAAAATTTAACACCTCCCAGGAGTTCAACTATGTCGCCATATAATTTTATTTTGTAATTATATTTTATTATTATAGTAGGGCTTCTACGTGTTTTCTTTAAGTCTCAAAGAAAGGGAATAGTGTATTTGTTCCATGCTTATATGAGTGGCAGATTGATGACCTCCAAAATTATCTATTAAATTTTATTCCTGCTCCCATTTCCTTTAACCGAAGACAAGTAATACATTAAAATCTTACAAATTCAGTTTTTTCTAACTCTGAATAAAATTTAAATAATCAGTATATATTTAATGTTGGTATTTTAAGTATTAGTTTAATTCAGAATATGTCTCTTTATTGTTAATATTTCATTACATATTTGTAATACATAAAATTAGTAGTAGTATTAGCATTTAAATATTGTCTCAATCCTAACCAATTTCCATTGGAGCTATGAAGAAATTAGTTTAACTATAATTTATGACATATAATGAATTAACTTTATTTATCACATTTTTTTTTGTTGTGAATTAAACTTATTCCTTGGGAGAAAGTAGTCAGCTTGAGGAGATATTCTTAGTCATTTCTCCAGAATCATTCTTTGAATTAATCAGCAACAAATGCCACAGAGACTTTGTCATATGTCTTCACTAGAGAAGAGATGGGAACAAGAGAAGAAAGATTCCTTCAAAGAAGGATATACCTAAAAAGTGACTGAAAAATTTGAGAAACATGAAAAAAATAGTATTAATTCAAGAAAGTTGGTTGAGGGATAATTTTATTAAAGTAAAATTCTATGAAAGAAGTATTTAAAAACCTATGTCTTTCATTAGTTGATAGTAAAGAATCAATTGACTTTAGAAAGCATCAAGATGGAAGGCTTTTGTAAGAAAACTGTAAGTAAATATTAACAGTAGAATTGGGAATAAAAAAAAATCACCTCAAATGTCTCTTTACTCCAGTATAGTGTATTGATAATAAAGCAAATTTGAGGGCTTTTTTTTAAGGGAAGCTTATAAAAATCACCAAAACTTAGCTTGATAAGACTCATGACTGAAATATAATATTAGAAGGATATATTCAAAAGAAACAAATCTCATGCTCTGTTATGGAAATTTTATGGAATAGCACTGTATGCCAAGAAGACATGTGTGGTCATGGAAATCTATTTCTATCACTTAGCACAGTGCCTGGTACATAGTGGGCACTTAATAAATGCTCATCAAACTGACTTACTGGTTGACACTTTGTTCTAAGTCACTATCCTTTTCCTGAAGAATGACTGTAATCTAAAATGCTAACATTGAGAGTGGAGAGGAAAGTAATTGATAAATTTTACAAATTGTAAACTTTTTCCTTTACATGGTCCATGTAAAAAGTGCTGAGAAATGAGCAAACTAGAAGTACTCAACAACTAACTGAGCACAATTTAGGATGTAGAGAGATTTATCAGTGTTGGGATGAATTCTGAGATTCTTGCAATCAGTTGAGTTATTTTATTCATGCTTTATATTGCTGTGTCTCTGCATTTCAAGTCAAATTTTCCCCTTAAACACAGTTCACTACTGATGATGATGACCTGAAGGGTAAAGTAGAATTTGGGTGAAAATTAATATGAAAGAAACAAAAGCAATATTGTTGTAGTGCTAGATAGATGGAGGAAATGAGGAATAATTTCCTCCATTGGACACAAAACTATCAGAGAAGGAGGTGCAGGATGTTGAGACAGGGACATTCCTGGTTGATGCAATACTCACTGGTTCTTCTTCATCATCTCTCCTTGTTGATATTAGTGTACCCCAAAGTTCTGCTCTTTGTCCTCTCCTGTTCTTTCTACCTTGGAGATTGTGTTCGTTCCAATGGCTTCCACTTTCATCTCTATCTTTGTCTAAGTCACTGATAAAAACTTTTACAACATTGACCTAAGTCCATATTTCTGGGGTACCTACTAGAGATTACTACAAATTGGCATCAACTTACTGATATTTACTCAACAAGATTTAAACACACCATATTGTGCTCTGACTTATTCCCCATCTCTTTATTGGTTCCACAAGGATAAATGAAATTGCTGAACTTTTAATGAAAATTAGGTGCATTACAATTTATTAATCTAGTAATCTTATCCAAAAAGAAAATGAAGTTAATCTAGCATGTTCTTGATATAGACAGAGAGGGGAAAAAATAAGCTTTCTATCTTTTCATGATTGTTACTTTCCTTTCTAAATGGTCACAAGACAACACTTAATGATTCATTACAAACTTTTATGAAGGCAGGGCAGTTGAACTGTGCAAATAGGATGTTACAGTACCCGTGAATGGTTCTATCAGTTCTTCTCCCCAACTTTGAAGTAGACTAAAGGCATTAGAGAAAAGAATCTAGAGTGTCTGGGCTGGTTTTTGTAATGTTTTATCTTTTGTGTTTTCAGAGATTATTCTGCTGAGCAAAAGTGGAACCTCTTCATCAAGGACTAGTACAACTCCAAGTAAGATGATATTCCTTAGCAGCTTTCTCAGATTTAATCATGTATGTCTGTATAAAAAACATTACATTATAACTGATATAATACTGGGCTTGGAGACAAGAATGTTTGTTGTTCAGTAATTTTTCAGTTGTGACTGACCTTTTATGACCTCATTTGTGGTTTTCTTGGCAAAGATATTGTAGTGGTTTGCCCTTTACTTCTCCAGTTCATTTTACGGATGGATAACTGAGGCAAACAGGGTTAAGTGACTTTCATAGGTTCACACAGCTGGTGTCTGTAATGGTAATTAGAATTGTAAAATCTTTCCTGTTCATTTATAGGTCCATTAAGTCACTTGAAGCCTGTGGTTGGAGGAATTTGCTAAATGGATGGAACAGGAAGAGGCAGAGCTAGAGCAGAGCTGAGAGGAAATTAGTCTTGAGAGGGTTCAGAGCTAGGAAGAACGCAGGCTCCTGGGTAACAGGAGTGATTTTGCGATTCTTTGTGATTTTGTTTAAGAAACCCTGCTCATGATGAGAGCAACAGATCTGGTTTGTGGGAAGTCTAACAGGGGGAAGGCCTGGAGATAATGTGGTCTTCTGCATTGTTATTGTGTATACATTTTTGTTGCTGTGATGAATTTAGGTCTGAATAAATGTTTTGGTTCTGTCTTCCTTGTGGAGAGACTGTGGTGTTTAGTGATTCTGAATTGGGCCTTGATATTCACGGCTGCTGTGGGCACCGTGCATTTTGCATTGGCATTACAGTGTCTGAGGCCAGATTTGAATTAAGAAATAAGAGTCTTCCTGACTCCAGGCCTAGCACTCTGTCCACTGCACCACCTAGCTAAATACCTGAGTTCAAAGCCTTGCTCCAATATTTACTAGCTCTGTTACCATGGGAAAGTCATTTAACTTCTCTCTGCCTCATTTCCCTCATCTGTAAAATAAAAAGGTTGTACTCAGTGATTCCTAACGTCCCTTCCAGCTCTAAATCTGTGACTCTGTAATTTGTCAATTATGCATCTCCTCGAGAAAATATCACGCACTGTTGTCTACTAGTTTCCAGAGGTATTAAGCTTAATGGACACCAAAAGGCCAGGTCGAAACCATTATCATGCATCCTCTTGGAACCATTCTCCTTCATTATTTGCTAGATTTTCCCTAAATCAATCTATATTCAATTATTTGTTGTTCCATAAATATTGCTAAAGTGTTTTACTTTTCATTTGCAACTACTATAGGCATTCAACCATCACAAATTCTTCTATGGTTGGATGTGTCTGCTCTGTTTTGTATCCTTAACAATGACTGCTACAGGGCTGTGTACTCAAGAGAGACAAGATAGTGAAGTACTGAATGAGGAGTAATGAGGTCTGAGTTCTATTATAAGAAATGTCATATGACCTTGGACGAGACACTTATCCAATCTGGGCTTCAATTTCCCTTGTTAAACTTAACTGTCCTTTATGATTCCTTTCATTCCTAAATCTGTTACCCAGTAGGAGTTTACTGCATGGTGCTATTTCTTTTGAAAACTAATAATAATGATACCAATTTTAAAAAATGCCTGAATAGACAGTTTCACAAATTGTTGTGAATGGAGTTATGTGGGAAAACATCACCTTATGGCCAATTTGTTGGGTTTAAACATTTTAAAACTTAGTTGGATAATTTGTCAGGGAATAGACAATTCATTGCTGTTATTGCACTCAAAGTCTTCCAGCCTGGTGAACCTTCTAGACCTTGACCTCTACTGGGCCACCCACAGGTCTTCTCTACAAATCATAGTAAAAATAGAGATTATTATATGCTTTAATTTATTACTGGGTGTTTTATGTTTTTGCCTTTCGTTTATCTTTAGTGCTTAGAACAATACCCTTGCACATAATAAGGGCTTAATAGATGATTATTAATTGACTAATGCTTCCTCTATAAGACATGACTGCATTACCACCAAATAACATTTTGCTGTGTTAACCTGGTTATGAAGACAAATATAGTAGGTCTCTATATTCTTTCTTGAACTATAAAATAGTGTTTATGGTGACATAGTGTTTTCTAAGGTTTCATAAAAGTAAAGTATATAAATAGTAAAAGTATGGTGAGATCTAAGGTTTCAAAAAAAGCAATTTTCCTTGCCTGATGCACTCTGATAAGGAGCAAAAATGAATAGAAATAATCAATAATATTCCCAAGCACCTCCTAATTCGTTCCTTTTCTATTGATCCACCCCTAAACAATAAAAGAGTTCCAAATAGTACACTGAACATAAATAATTAAGTGAAACTGCACAGAGTCTATCACTTTAACAATGTCAGCCTTTTCTTATGATCTCAGCCTCATTTATATGGCTCAAAGATTCTAACAGTAGGGGAAGAATCCCTGGTGTTCAGGTTTCTTTTTGAAAAGATAAATGTGGCTTGCCTTGACTATAAGAGCTGTCAGACATTTTGGTGCTGATCTTTTCAGAATCCTTACAGAATATATTTCACATATAGCTAGAAACACTGTCATTAACAGATGATAGGTATGAGACTTAAAATGAAGTTGAACTTCTCCCTTTTATATTTTAAAATGTGTAGCTTGCAAAAATTATTTAAAAGACAAGCAAAACAGTTTTTCCAAACCATGCCAGGATGTAAGTAGCAAAAAATTACTTGGAATGTATATTGTCATTGCATGAAATTATTGTGAGCACATGCTTTTTGCATTATTATTTACCAAGACAGTTCTGTGGCAGAGTAGGTAAGAGTGCTGGACTTAAAGTCAGGAAGATCTGAATTCAAATCCAGCCTTCAAGCTTTTACTAGCTGTGTGACCCTTGGCAAGTTATTTCATCTCCCTCAGTCTCCTCCATGACCTCATCTATACATATAAATATATACATATATACTTCCCAAGGTTATTGTGAGGATGAAATGAGATAATATTTATAAAGTGTTTTGCAAACCTTATATTCCTTTACACATGTGAGTTACTAGTTTATTATAGATTACTGTACTGCTACTCTTTGAGGTCAAGAACACTATTTTTATCTTTTCATCTCCCCTACAGCCTACCATACCACACTGTTCTTGTTAGGTTATTGATTTACATTTGTTTAATTAATTTACATGTAATTCCTGTCTTAAAGCTCTTTAGTAAAGAACTCTCTCTTTGTTGGTGGAGATGAATGTGAAAGGCTAAAGAGTTACAGGCTTCACCAATCCCCTTCCAGTCCCTTACAATCCAACTGGGGACTTTTTAACAACAGTCCCCCTGAAGCCCTCCTAACTTCAAGTCTTCTTTAAGTTTCAATTCACTTCTAATACTTCTGGCTTCCAGCTTCAAAAGAGGTGGAAAAAGCTGACCACATTTCAGTTTGCTGAAGAAAAAGACTGGGAAAACGTGAGAGGAGCTGGCATTCTCTATCATGTCCCTATTCCCAGCATGTTTTACTAAAGACTTGGGAGATTTTCCCTAGGGTGAGATCTAGGACACATTTTTGGTTGAATTGAGTTAGCTAACTCCTAGTGGGAGAGCTCTTTCACTCTGTATTGTTGAGTATTTATTCTCCTATATATACTTTGTCTGATTTCTGTTTTGCTGTGATTTGGATAAATGGATTTGTTTGCTATTTTCTAGGAATTTTCATTGTGGAACTGGAATTAGGTGGAGAAGGGGTCAACATTTGGATATAGAGTATGGGTTCCCCTTGCCCCAAAATGACCAAGTGATCAAGTTACCTTGAACCCAATCATATCTCCTAGACTAGTAATATTTAAGGTAACAGAGAAGTATATCTACCCAATATGCTTTCTCTGTGAGGAAAGCAGAGTGACCTCTGACCCCAATTTCCTGCTTCCTTCTCCTGTCAGGAATTAAAATCTGCCTTGGAGAATGGTGAGGGGAACAGACTGGAGATGTCTATTCTGCCGCATTTGGAGTCACACAGCAAGAACCTCTCTCCTCACTACAAATGGACTCTTTACCTTACCATATACTATCCTCAGAAACTGGCCTTCATTATCATTTTTATAATTTACATATGGAAATCACTATCCTATAAATGCAGGAATACTGTAATTCTTAAAAGTGATGTTTGCTTTTGTGATGCAGAGGGAGATGTCCTAGCTAGGATATTAAGAGAAAAATTTAGTTGTTTCATTTAATTAGTGTTTTATGCAAAGACTACACTGTCAGTAAAAACCATACAGTAAAAAAAGTTTTCTGAATACGGAGTTTTGCTGTTGACATTACAGGGTCATTCTTCCTTTCACCATTACAGAAATAATAATAATGAATATACATACATACATACATACATATATATATATGTATATATTTTGAGACTAGTCTAGTGAAGTGGACATATTTTTTAAGTCATTAGTGTTATATGATTTGACATACTGCATATGAGTAAAGGCCCTTTATGTGAGCAAAGCCAAAGTCTGATCTAAAGAAAATGTACCTGGTTAAATGAACCAGCAGAAATTCAGGGCAGAAGTCTTGCATGAATGTATCCTCAAAGGTATAAACCATTCTGAAGCCAGTGACTTTGCCAGGTGATTGATACAGATCGCAAAGAAAAGAACCTAAATTATGTGACAATCTTCCTTTTTGCCTATTTTTCCAACACTACTGCCCTTATATTCCTCCCCAAAGGCAAAGCCCTTCCTCCTTATGATTTTCTGATATATCTTCTTATGTCTTGATTACTTCACATTTTCCCCTTTACCATAATATAATGAAGTAATTTAAATAATAAATATGATATAACTTCCCAACCCATGATCATCATTCATTATGCCCTAAATCAGCAACTATTTGCAATTAAAAATGGAATTTGGAGAGCATACTTGCCACTTGTTGGATTGGTTAGGTTTTTGTTTTTTTGTTTCTTTGTTTGTTTTTTTGTCGAAAGTAGGTTAAAATGAGAGAGGAGTTGAAGGAGATGAAGTTAGTGCCCACAGTCACTGAAAAAAAGCAACACTTAGATTATTACTAAGCAATACTTAATGAGAAAACAATCACAAGTATGTTCTCCATCTATTCACTCTGCTATTTTAGAGAAAGATTTAAACTCAGGCCTCACTTGGGTTACTTTATTGTGGTTGGTTGTGATTTCTTAAATATACCTATACTTAACCCCTTCGTGTGTTCACAGGATACAATGATATGTGGTCATTTTTTTTTTTCAGGCTTCAAGTCTATAACTGACAGTTCTTAAAATCTGTTAAGCAAATGGACCAAAAAGTGAATAACTAGAAGCATGGGCAAACTGAGCAAGAAGTACATTTCACCAAGTCCAAAATTTTATTTAAAAATTATTATATCTTCAGATTTCAAGTATGGAATTTCAGGACTAAATAAGGGCCAACATAAACTTAGTTGCCAGGATAAAAACTGAAGCTTGTTAAGAAGAGAGAAGAGTTGACTGGCTGCTCCTGTATGTAAAAGTACCATTTCTCAATCCCTTGAATTTTTTTCACTCAGAAATGCACATGCCATAAATAAAAGTTTAAAGTAAGTGAAGATACTGTCCAGCATCAGGTTCCTCATTTGCAAAATGAAAATAATCACTATGCTACTTACCTTACAAAGTTAGTGTGAAGAAAGTGTTTTTGTCAACCCAAAAGTGCCATAAAATATGTTGTTTTTATTTTAATTTTTATATATCACTACTACCCCCAAAAAGTACCTTCATGATAATCCCTCAATAAGTAGAATTCCAAATCTTTGTCAAAAATATATCTACCTCATGTCTCATTAGCTTGTGATTTTGCATTTGATTTAAATCAATTGATACTCCAAATCTTCAAAAGATTTTTTGTCTTAACAATGTGGAATATATTCCCTCTAGTGAGTTAAGATGTAATTTCCTTCTCTATCTTTCAGTAAAGTCACCACAGAGAATCAACTACCCAGAATATTTTCTTCATGTTCTCTTAATATTATGCAAATATCTATGGATAATGTTAGCTGTCCACAGTTTTCTTTCTGTGCTAATTGCCAAAGTTTAATTTATCTTCTTCAAATAAGACCTTTGCACTTTAATAGTGAGCTCCTAAAGACATTGAGCATTAGCCAAAATGTTGGAATCATTTGCATTGTGGTTTTGACCATTTTGACAGGCCAGTGTCAGCACATTAGACAAGACAGGACTTGGGGTCTCAGATCTCATCAGGAAGTCAGTGACATGCTCTGTATCAAAAAAAAAAAAAAATCACTACACTCCTAAAGTAAGTTGGAAATGATAGAGAAACACTCAGGTGCATAATTCCAAAAACCTAGTTTTATGACACTGTGGTTTGGAATTCTAAGAAGGTTGCAAGGGGGAAGGTGGGAATAAAACCAGTTTTAATTTGCTTTCATAAATATATGTTATAAGAGAAGGGAAAAGGTTCCCCAATCAACAACATGAGATAGATTAGACAAACTTCACCCCAAGGGAAAAAAAAAAAGTAATGGCTGCTCAAATGAGATAACTGCCCTGAATAATCTCTAATGCAAATATAATGCAAATTGATGCCTTGAATTTTATGTGGAACTGATTAGAGAGGCTGAGTCAGCTGCATTACAGTAGTGAAATGTTTTTCAATTCTTAAATAGAGAGATCACTGCAGTTTGAACTGGAAGTCCACCTCAGCTTTCAATCCAACCCGGTTTAATTCTTCAGCTACTGTACATGAAGCCCCCTCCACTCTGGCATGGGACGCTGTTCCAGGTATGCTCCAGGGATACAGACTGCTGAGAATACATGGTTTTGCAACATAATCATGCAATGATGACAATATACTATGAATAAATACAGCATGTAATTTCGTAGTGAACTTGTCTTACACATTTTGAACAGAGCTATCACACAAAATGATCTATCTTTAACACTATTATCTAGAGTAGATTTCTAAAATAAGGTCTAGGTTCATAGATTTTGCACTTAGAATGGGAGTTGTGAAATTATTCCTCTTTAAGTTCTCAGTTAGAGAGCAAAACTCTTTAAAAATGGTGTGGGACTTGAGCTACTCTGCCTGAGGATAAATCCTTTCTCCTTGGTGGTTCCCACTGAGCCGTTTCTGCCCAAAACAAAGGGATTGTAGGCAAAGACGACAGGGTGAACCACAAATGTTTATGAGAAATCGTATTAAATCCAGCAAAGGTATTTAACAGAACACACACACACACACACACACACACACACACACACACACACACACACACACACAAAAGACATGACTCCAGGATCGGGCAATGCACACTCCTGGCTAAATTGTTTCGCTCAGCTTTCTACCAGGGATAAAAAACAGGCATTCCACTTTGTTCATTTAGACAAATGCCATCTCATGGTCTTGAAGAAAGGAAATGCAGGTATGGAAAACAATGGCTGCTGCCACTGGAATTGCAGACATGGGATAACTACTACCTTTCTCTTCTCTCTTTCTTATTCTGGAGTCTCCCCAAAACTTATATTATCTGGAGATCAAGGCTGATCTTGCGTTACTTTCCTTTCTTACCAAGCTAGGAAGAGCTACAAAACCCTGGAATTTTGTGAACCTTGACAGAGACCATAGAGATTAAAAAAAAAAATTCATTACTACATTATAAACTGAATGGAAATTAATTTAGTCATAATTTCAGAATATAAAAATAATCCTATCACATTAATATTTTTCAATTCAATTAACATTTATTAAGCACCTATCATGTGGCAGACATTGTGGTAAGTGCTAGGGAAACAAATTTAAAAAAAAAACAAAACAGTCCCTTCCCTCTAGGAGCTTACAATCTTATGGGAGAAGACAATGCACAAAAAGAACCTAAAAAGCCCCCGTAGGGAGAAGGAAAGCAGGGGATACAATGTGGAGTTGGAGTAAATCAGAGACTCTATTGGAAAATGGAGTTTCCTGGAAAGCACTGAGCCTTCTATAAAGGAAGGATCAGGGAATATTTTCTTGCTCCATTGTTCAACCCTCTAATCACAGTGGAGAGGGAACTGAGGGAGTTGAGAAGATGCTGAGTATAAAAAACTGAGAAAATTAGCATGGAGATGAAATTTTAAATTTTTATCCCGAAGGAAGGCATAATGTTCCCAGGAGTCAAAACCAAGCAGAACAGTTAATTGCAAATGGAAACATGGAAATGTTTGCCCCTTGCTTTTAGCTATATATGTATCTGCACATATATGTATATATCTGTGTATATCTGTATGAATATATGTATATATTTCAGAATATATGTATATATATACATATATATGTATACATATATATGTATATATATATATATATATATATATATATATATATATATATATATATATATATATATATATATATATAGTTCAGAAATTCACTAAGACTGTCTTCCTTTCTAAATATATAAAGCCGATCTGAATAATCTTGGATAAATTATTTTGTATTAGCTTTAGTGTCATTAGAATGAATGAGTTGGAATGAATGATCTGTAAGTTTCTTTCAAGCTCTTACACTGTGATTCTATGAATCATTTCATCCCGGGTTTTGTCTCTACTATTAGAGGGAAAGCTGAAGGACAGGGACCTTGCTTGCTGTTTCCCTAAACTCCTTTTAGCTATAGCAAGGAGTTCTGTTCTCCTTGAACGTTCAGCAAATGGTTTTGAATGATTTGTGGAACAAAGGATATGAAAAGTCTCCCAGAGGTAGAATTTGTTTCATGCCTTTCTCTTTTTTCCATTTAAGACAATTTATACTTTTAACCAATGCTTCTAAGACTTTTTTTTAGCCAAGGGAAAAGCTTCTTTCTCCCTCTTTTATTGCATCTCACCTTAATGAATGGTAATAGGTGAGCTAACTTTAAAATGTCAATGTTAAGAAAAAATTTTAATTTCATTACAGAAAGAAAATTTCATAGTTACCAAGTAGATGGACCAGCAGTTATCCTTGCAACACTTTTAAGAACTATTACTTTAAAGTGTCCAAGCTTATAGCTTCATTGTTTTCAGCAGAATCGTAAAAATTATTGCCACCTCAGGCTAATTCTGTTCATGAATCATCTTCAACATCATTTGAAGCATGTGGCCTCTCCCTTCAAGTTCCAATTATATTTTTGCACCTATCTCTTTGAGTTTATTTGCTTACTTTAGTTCTTCAATTTTTAATTTTAATTCTGAATTTAATTGATGCTAGAAAAGAGAACATTTCTATATACAAAATAGACTTTTTTAAAAAAGATTAAATGTAGAACTTCTATGGGTATTGTGCACAATTGTCTTTTTTTAAATCATAAATTCATCATGTTACTTTCAAAGCATTTCTCTTTGTCTATTTGTCTCTGAACTTCCTTCTGTTCTCTTTTATGCCTTTTTAAAGTGATTCAATAACACTTTTTGTTTCTTTTCTTCTTTTATAGACAATATTATTACTAACTTCCTGCTCCCCCTCAATCTTTCTCTTCAAATGAGAAAAGCAAAAGAATATAATTTTATAATAAATGAAGAGTCAGGAAAAGAAGTACTCATTTGCTATGTCCAAGAATTCATGTCCAGCTCTGTATCTTGCATGTCCCTTTCTCAAGTCTAGGAGTTGTAGCTGGTGATTGTATTGAACAAAGTTCTTTAGTCTTTCAAAGTTGCTTTGTTCATGTTCTTGTAATTACATACATTATTCTCCTGATTCTGCTCACTTCATTTTGCATCAGTTCATGTAAGTTTTCCAAGGTTTCTTTGTAATTCTCCCTTAAACCATTTCTTAAGGAAGAAAAACACTCGAATGCATTTGTACACTATTACCTGCTCAACTATCTCTCCCACTTGTGTGGAAAAAATTTCATTTCTTTACTCATTATGTTATCTACTTCAACAAAAAGAGTTGCTCTAAATATTTTGTATATGTGGTTCTTTTTTCTCTTTCTTTGATCTCTTTGGGGTCTTAATGTTATTATCTGGACCAAAGGCTATATATAGTTTCATGACTTTTGAAAAATAGGTCTAAATCACTTTTTGGAGTGGCTGACACCATGCAGAGCCAATAGTAAATTATATTAACTAAAATTGTTGTAGCACTTTAATTTTTTCAAATCAATTTACAAATATTAACTTCTTTTATTTTCACAACAACCCTAAGAGTTTGATGCAATTATTGTCCCTATTTTAGAGATGAAGATACAGAGACTGAGTGAGATTAAATGAGTTGCCCAGGGTCACATGGCTGCTAAATATACAAGAATGTATTTGAATTCAAGTTTTTGAGACGTCTATTTATTTATCCATTTATTCTATATATTCTATTTATTAATTCAGCTTGTTGACAACTAGTCAGTCAACAAACATTTTTAAGCACATACTATGTACCAGGTTTTGGGCTAAGTGCTGCAGAAGCAAAAAATCAAATGAAATAAGGCAAAAGATAGACCTTCCCCTTGAGGAACTCGCAATCTAATGGGGGTTACAATGTGAAAACAACGATATACAAACAAGCTATACACAGAATAAATAGGAAATAATCAACAGAGGAAAAGGAGTAGAATTAAAGGAGATGTACAAGGCTAACTTTAAGGAAACCAGAGATGCTAAGAGGAAGAAATGAAGAGGAAGAGCATGTATAACTGGCAGCCAATGAAAACCCCTAGAGTAAGGAGGAATATCTTGCTCAAAGAACAGAAAGAAAATGTCCTTGGACTGAAAAGGATATATGTATGTAAGCTGTAAGACTGAAAAGATGGTGGTGGTGGAAGTTTGAAATAGGTTATGACTTTATATTTGATCTAAGAGATGATAGGGAGCAACCAGACTACTGAGAGACCAGTAGTAGGTAGATCAACTTGCAGATTAGTGTTCTAGTCTAGGCTTGAAGAGATGAGGGACTGCACCATGGTGGAGGAAGTATCAGAGGAGATAATGGGATATGAGCAAGAGATATTAAAAAGGTAAAATAAACAGACTTCTTGAATCTAGATTATATATGAGGGGTGAGAGAGTGAAAAGTTGAAGATGACACCTAGATAATGAGATTGGGGGCCTAGGAAGCTAATAAAGCACTCAAAAGTCAATTGTTTGGCAAGAGGGGGTTGGGAGTAGGGGGAATATTATGAATCCAGTTTTGGACATGTACAATTTAAGATGTCTATAGTACATTCAGTTATCCATTAAGCAGTTTCAGGTGCAAGACCAGAGGTCAACAGAGAATTTAGGGATGAATAAGTAGATGAGTAACATCAGCAAATTGACAACAATTGAATCTATGAGAACAACTGAGATCACCAAGTGTATCACTGAGGCAATATTCACAGGGCCTATGGGGGCTATGAATATGCTGGTGTAATTTTGAACCACAAAGTATAACAGATTCTCTATAAAGAGGGCAAAAGAAGAAAAAAAATAATTCAGAAACCAGAAAGCTTCTTTATTTCTTCTTTATTTCTCTGCTTGTATTTTCTCTGTTGGTAAATGTAATTAAAGAAAATTGTTGACTCTCCAAAACTTGCTTTCCTTTTAGAAAAGCAGATCTAAGAATCTGTGCCACAGACCCTCCTGTGTATGCCAGGGTGCTTACTGCTATAAACATCCTCAAGCAAATTGCCTTTTCTCACCCACAGCTAGATATCTGCTTTCTCTCCCTCTCCTAGATCTGACTAGTATGACTCACTTCCTACTGCACCCCTTCTTGTTCCACCCATTCAAGAAACTCCTCCCACCACAGGCTTCATGTGACTCAGACTTCCATGAGACTCAAGTAGGTCAACATGACCTATTAATGAATAGGAAAGATCTTCCCATTTAAATTACCATTACATTCAGTCCCAAGGTCTTTTGTATTCATCACACAGGACAATGGGGCAATTGCTGTAAACAGAACTTTACAACAACATAACAGGGATCATATAAAATATAGACATAAAGCAATATTTAGGGTGGTACTTGAGTACAAGTACCCCAACATTAAGCCCTCAAATGAATGGGTCCCAAAATCTTGGGGTAAGGGGTGAAGGTCTCTTCTTCCACAGTTACTTAATGATGAAATTAGATGTAAGGCTGTCCCTGTCCCAAGAGGTTCCATTCAAAAGGTTTTTTAGCTGGTATCTGGAGCTTGAGTGATGCCAGGTTCAGGGGTGCCACATCACAGTTGTGGACAGGAGTGACATCTGGCTTGAGAGATCATATATCTGCAGGTGGAGGACATTAAGGCTGCAGCACACAAATCATACAAACAAGGTGAACAGACAAAACGCCAAAAAGAAACAAGGACACAATAACCAGAGTCCATGAACCCACTATCATAGCCTCATTTACTGTTGTTTACTGTTTTCTAATTTGCAATTTTGGGGTCATCATTCTGGCTAGAGTTAAGCTTTTTTTTTTTTTAATTTGACCTGGAGCCTGGAAAATTTGCTATTCTCCTTACAGATGTGAAAACTTGGACACAATGTTTCAGGAGTATTTGTAGGGGCAGTTCTTATTCACTGCTCAATCTAATATCAAGTCCCTTTTCTCAGGACGTTTTGTAGAGTTCATCAGTTGGAATAAAATTTATGCTTCCAAAATTCAACTATGCCAGGTCTGTACAAAGATTGCCTATATACTTCTTTGGCCAGCCTTTTGCTTCTTCTCCAGAGCTAGATGAACTGCCTTTTCTTCCATCTGAGACCCCACAACTTGCTCTTTTAAAGGAGAACCTGAAAACAGAATTTCCATTCAAACTAGCTGACTATTTTTTCCATTTGAATTTTTTCCTTCAGTAATTTGTCTGTGGTTTTACACATAATACAGTACCCTGTTAATAAAATCTGGCCTCTCCTACATGCCTCTGTCAGTTCTTTCCCTGATTTTATTGGCATTCTTTGCAAACACCTTTCCAAATTTCTAGGTTACCCCTCCTGTAATTTCAGTTCCCAGTTTTCATAGGGTCCAATGCTTTTAACCTGTTCCCTTGCTAGGGAGGAATAAGGTAAGTCCTCTCATCCTGGGATATCTACTTCTCCCTCTAAAGCCTTTCTGCCTCCAAATAGAGATTTTATACACTGTGATCCTGTTTGCAATACCAAATGTATTGGAAAGTCAATATTCATAGAACTGTGGGCAGCTATGTATATGCCAGAGTGGTTCTGAATCACAAAGTATAACAAACTCCATATAGAAGGCAGAAGCAAAACATTCTTTCAGACTCCAGAAAGTGAAATCCCAACACCAGAAAACCAAATACATCATAGCACCAAAGAAATCCATCATATCAACCAAGAAGTCTATACACATTATCAGACCTTTCTACAAATGAACAGCTTCAAGTAAAATGCCCTTCTCTCGCCTACAGCCACATGACTGCTCTCTCCCTCTCCCAGATCTCACTTCCTGCTCCATCTCTTCCTGCTCCACACATTCAGCAAACTTCTTCCACCATAGGCTCCATGTGACTCAGACTTCCACATGACCCAAGCAAGCCACATGGGCATATTAATAAATGGGAAAGATCTTCTCATTTAAATTACCATTATACCAAGTGAAGTTATATAGAGAAAAAGAGAAGAAGGTCCCTGATGGAGACCTGGAGGACACTCACTTTTTGCAAACATTGCCTGAATGAAAAACCAACGAAAGAAACTGAGAAAGAAACATTACATGGAGAGGAAGAGAATTGGAGAGAACAGAGTCCTGAAAAACTAGAGAAAAGAGTTTAAAGAAGAGAGTGATTGAAGAGCTCAAAGCATACAGGAAGGTCAAAAAGGATGAGGGTAGAGTACAAGCCATGGGATTGGACATTTAGAAAATCATTGATAAGTTTGCAAAGAGCAGGATGAGTTGAATAATATGATTAGAAGCTAGACTGTAGACATGTAAGAAGAGAATGAAGAGAGAAAGTAAAAGATCCTATTGTAAAACGTCTTATCAAAGAGTTCAGCCACAAATGGCAGGAGAGATACAGGAATTTTATTGGGGATAGTGGAATCATGTGTGAGCGTTTAGGACAGAGGAGACATTTGTAGATAAGGAGACAGAGAAAGATTGAAGTTAACTGAAAGAGTGGGGATGATAGAAAGGACAATCTGCTGGAGAAGAAGCGATGGAATGTGATTACTTGTGCACATAGAGGCATTGATCTTGGCAAAGAGAATAGTGACCTCATCACATGAGACAGAGGTGAAGGAGCAGATAGCAGCTGAAGGCCTCTGGGTAATATGAGATAAGGAGGAGGCAAAAAGAGGTAAGTCTTGGAGAAGTCTCATTTTTTCCTTTGGTTATGCCATTAATGAACCTGTTTTCTTGTAGCCCCATCTAACTGTCATTCTCCTTTGCTATCAGCTTTGCCAGTCTGATAGATTTAAGACAGAATCAACTCATTTTTTTGGTAACTATTAAATAAAATATGAAAAGAATTCTCTAATTAAAAAACCCAGTTTGCAAACAAATCATGCAGAAAACAGACAATTTTATGAAGTTTGTTAGATTCATAACCTGTGCCCCAAGAAATTCAGTCTCCTCTCCTAGTTTTGCTCCTGATTCTCTTAGCTTGCCATCATGTCCCATCAGGCTTAACATCTTAACATCTCTGCTCTAGTCTTTCCTTGCATTGGTGAGTTTCTTGTGTAACCTCCATTTTGGAGAAAGTGACCAGGCCACTTATCCTTTATTCTTCTTCTGGTTTCTCTTTTAACTCTTTGAGCTTTACCAGCATGGCACCATGGATAACTTCTGTCTCATCCCTTCTCTGCATCTCCCTTGTGTTTTTTTGTTTTCTTTTATTAGAATGTAGGTTTTTTGAACAGGAGGTGATGCTGTGGATTGAACTCCCTGCCTGTAGTCAGGAAGACCTGAGGTCAGATACAGCCTCAGACTCTAAGCACATCACTTAATGCAGTTTGCATTGGTTTCCTCATCTATAAAATGAACTGAAGAAGTTCATGGCAAGCCATTCTACGATATTTGCCATGAAACCCCAAAATGGCATCATGAAGACTCAGATATGACTAAAATGATTCAATAACAATATTCTACATATGATTTTGAACATAACTGTCCCCTATTTTTCTTAAATATAGCAGAATTATATTAGCCCTACTGAGAAGCAGACCTATTTCTTAAAGAAATGTCCAGATACATCCAAAATTACTGAATTAATATATTTAAGCTTTTTTTTACCAAAAAAATATCCAGTCATTTAAAAGAATGTGTTTTTGTTTGTTTTTAATTTAAAATTCTAAGTATTCTGCTGCTCTTTGCTTTTTAATGAATCACAGGCTTTCTCTTACTTAGGTTGTTTTGTACTTCATTTTCCCTCTAACAGTATTTCAGAGCTTCCCTTTGGCCCACAAGCCAAAATTATTTTAAATGACTGCTCCCTAAGCATATTAGAAGGATGTAAGAACGAGCAGGCTTCAAGTAGTTTACAGGTGCATTTCAGCACTAATAAAAACAGAAATTCATTTTTTAAACTTTACACCAGGATTTAAAAATCTAAGATGTGTCTAAATAAACAACAAACCTGAGAGATAGGGTTGTTGGTATTATATAACAGAAAAAATGAAAATAAGAACTAAACTATCAAATCTGAGTAAAAATGCAGGGTCTCCTAAAATTGGGCTATTTTCTCATTTTTGTAATGATGGTGGTATGATAAGAGACTCTCAACATTACCAGACCTTGCTTTTCACAGCTCTCTACTTGAGAGATCAAAGATGAAATCAGGAAATTATTTAAATGGATTGGGGTAGGGGCATCAAAGTAACATAATGTTGCAACCAATTTGAAAGAGTAATTTAATCTGAATCATATCACTCAGCTTGAGTAGGAAAACCTATTAAAAGGTACAAGGTGAAATTAATTATGATCTAAGCTAACTTCTAAGTTAAATTAAGGTAGTTAGCCTTTATATGAGCTAGGGTTATACATATGAAAGAACAGAAGACTTCAGAAGCCTTAGATTTGAATTGTAGTTCCATAACTGCTATTGTCTTAGATCAGAAATCTAAGATATCTGTGGGCTAGCAGGTAACCTTCCCTAGTGCAGCCTGAACCAGATTAAAATGTAATTGGGAAATATTTAGTAAAATAAACAAAAATAAAACAAAACATAATGTTAGCATAGGATTTTCTTTTTTTTTTCTATTTCTTTTTTATTTTTTTTCTAATTTATTTATTTATTTGACATTCATTTTAACAAAATTTTGGGTTCCAAATTTTCTCCCTTTTTATCCCCTCCCCCCCCAAACACCAAGCATTCTAATTGCCCGTATGACCAATCTGCTCTCTCTTCTATTATCCCTCTCTGCCCTTATCTCCATCTTCTCTTTTGTCCTGTAGGGCTAGATAACTTTCTATACCCCTTTACCTGTATTTTTTATTTCCTACTGGCAAGAACATTACTTGACAGTTGTTCCTAACACTTTGAGTTCCAACTTCTTTACCTCCCTCCCTCCCCACCCCTTCCCTTTGGAAGGCAAGCAATTCAATATAGGCCAAATCTGTGTAATTTTGCAAATGACTTCCATAATAGTTGTGTTGTATAAGACTAACTATATTTCCCCCATTATATCCTGTCCCCCATTACTTCTATTCTCTTTTGCTCCTCTCCCTCCCCATGAGTGTCGACCTCAATTGCTCCCTCCTCCCCATGCCCTCCCTTCCATCATCCCCCCACCCTGCTTATCCCCTTATCCACCACTTTCCTGTATTGTAAGATAGGTTTTCATACCAAAATGAGTGTGCATTTTATTCCTTCCTTTAGTGGAATGTGATGAGAGTAAACTGTCAGGGGCGGAACCCTGATCACCGCATCAACTTACCCTGCCCAGGGGTCATCAGACATCTCTGGCTCCCTCCTTGGGGATCAGGGGGAGAAATTATCAGGCAGAACTCCGGAGGTGGATAAGAGCACCTTTATTACATGATAGTCAGCGAGAAGTCCCCCCGTCCCCTTCCGTGTTGTGCCTTATATCCCCCAGAACTCGCCCTCCTATTCCGGGTAAGCCCTTCCCCAGTTCCTCCCTGAGGGCGGAACCCAGCCCAGCACAGAGCCGCCTCCGTGCTGAGGTGGCGATGCCGCGTCAGCAGTGCCACCGTGGCAAAGCCACGTCAGCAGGTCCAGACCCTTGGGCGTCTCCTATCCTCTCAGGGGGGCCCAGGTCCAGAGCGCCCCTCACAACTCCCCCTTTTTGTTTTAATGATGGGGGCGAGCGAGTTCTGCCTTTATGGACTCAAGGGACTCACGGACAGCTCTAAACAAACATGAGATGAGGCACGGTAAGCATAAGCATACAAGAAACCCAAGAATCAACATGACGCCCCCTAAGGACACCCACTGGAGCAGCTGGTGCAGGTTCAATCCGTCCCACCAATCCCTTGCATCATTACAGTTTTTCTCCCAGTCTTCATGGAATTGTATTGTTGCATTCTCCATAGCTCTAATCACCAAATCTAGTGCTGCTAACTCAGAGGTAAAGTTAGTGACTGTAGTGGCAGTTTTCAACATGTCCTCGAGCTCTTTGTACAGGGTATTATTATACGGAACAGGTGTTACACAGACAGGATAATACCTATAATGGCAGGACATTCTCATGTTCCATTCTTGGCAGGCCCCTGCAGGTGGATGCCGGTGGAGCAGGCCTGCATGGGACTAAAGACCCACGGGGTGGGGTGGCACGGTGGCAAGGGAGACGGGTCGACTGCGCTGCGGTTCCCCTTGCCTGTGTGGGGGATGGCCGCCATGTGGATCCGTAAGTCCCCAGGGTGCTTTGCTGCGTGCGGTACCTGATCTGCGATTTGTGTCTGCAAGGGAAAGCAAATATCCGCAGGGCCATGGGTGGAGTGCGACGTGGTGTCATTCAGCCGCAGGCATATGGGCATGGTCCATGAATGCCAGGACAGGGTGGTGTTGTATTTGTTCAGGGCAGCCAGCAAGGGGGCCCTTGCTCCCCCCGCAATGAGGGTGGCATTCCCCGTCACTATGAGAGGAATTGCCTCATGGTGCCAGGTCACTAGCTGAAACACTGGGAGATGGGGAGTGACAGCCCAATGTGTAGGCGGCTGCGACCGTGCGGGCGCTAGAAGGGTCCCGTTAAAGCGAATCCCAGTCTTCAGGGAAACTGCCTGAACTAGCGTCAGGAGCTGCAGCATCCTAGCCATCTGCATCTTTCGCCGACTCCGAGATTTCCTCTTCCCCTTCTTTCCTCTGCGCCGTCTCTTGCTCTTCTGTGGCGGGCGGTGCCTCTCTCGTCCTTCGGAGGGGTACCCAGACTCCAGGTTTTTTGTTGCCTGTGGAGACACAAAGATACCCTTTCCCCCTCACAATGACCTTGTTGGGACCCTGCCATTCTCCCTGGTCGTCTTTCCACCAGACTTTACTTCCTACCGGACAAGGGGGTGCTTTATTGCATTCGGGACTTTGGGGGCTCATGCTTTTACAGTGCCCGTAGAACCTCATGGCTGGGGTGAGGCCATCGTCCCGGAATTGTAGAAAATTTAAGGTATAGACAGCGCGGGCTAGCTGTGCGCGTGTCAGCCGTCCCGCAACTCCCCCTTTTTGTTTTTTGAGCATGTTTTTTAAGGTCTGGCGTGTTCGCTCAACAATGGCCTGTCCGGTGGGGTTATAAAGGATCCCAGTAACATGGCGTATGCCAAATTCGGCAAGGAAGGTGGCAAAGCCGTTAGAGGTGTAGGCAGGGCCATTATCGGTCTTAAGGACCTTAGGGACGCCAGCGATGGCAAAGCATTCAAGGAGATGGGCAATAACGGCTGAGGTCATCTCTCGGGGTTGTAAGGTGGCCAAAATGAACCCTGAGGCGGTATCTACACACACATGGAGGAGAGACGTATGGTAGTGGGTAACGTCCATCTGCCAAAGATCATTGGGATGTTCCCCTTTGGGGTTAACGACCTGATCACGAGGGGGTGGACTGAAAGGAACACACGCAGTACAGCGCTTTACAATCTTTCTAGCCTCGTCACGTGGGATGCCATAGAGCATACTAAGGGAGCACGCAGAAAGGTGGAATCTGTTATGCACCTCCGTGGGGGTGACATAGAAAATGTATGAGGCTGGGGAGTAGAGGGAAGAGTCAGCAACATGATTACCATGAAAGATAGGGCCTTCACGAGAAACGTGAGAACGAACATGAAGCACATAGATAGGGTGCAAACGATATTGAAGAAGACTCTTAGCCTTGGAGAGTAAGTTAGCAATAGTAGAGCGAGATGGCACCACAATAGCTTCTTGCAGCTGGAGAATAGCATTAGCACAATAAAGACTATCAGTAATAAGATTAAAAGATTCTGCGGAGAACATCTCAAGAGCACAAATGATGGCAGCCATTTCATTCTTTTGTGCTGATGAGTATGGAGTAGAAAACACATGCAAAATTTTCCTCTGCGGAACGTAGACTGAAGCCCTCCCAGCCTTAGTAGCATCTGTGAATACATTGGGTCCTTTTACTGGTTGTGATGCTACAATTGGCGGTGGCCTGGAAAGGGGTAAGGTGTGCCATCCGCGTAAAGGGAGTGGTAGTGGAGTATTTGAGAAGTCATGGTTGACATAAAGTGCAGCCCACGGCAAGGAGGCCTGCGCAAGGGCACGCAGGGCCTCGGGAGAGGCCGACAGGTTTATGATAGGTCGAACCCCAAAGTTCTGCACGCACTTTTCGCTAGCTCATAAAAGGAAAAGTGCGCGTACCTCCCATTCATTAGGCAGAACCTTCTTCTGCTTAGGGCTGTAAATCCACTCTAGAATTCCATGGGATTGGTAAAGGGCTGCGATGCCTCCAAAGTCCTGTAGTAAGGCCAATTGAACAGGTTTATCGGGATCAATGCGAGCCAAGGAGGATGAGGCTTTTTGATGAATGAGTTCTATAACACGATAGGCCTCTTCCGTACATTGACGAGGGGACATAAGGTTAGAGTCACCCCGCAGAATACGATATAGGGGCTCCATCTGTTGGTCGGTGAGGGGAATGACTGACCGGAGCCATTGAATGGATCCTATAAGCTTCTGA
Source organism: Notamacropus eugenii (assembly GCF_028372415.1). Taxonomy (NCBI): domain Eukaryota; kingdom Metazoa; phylum Chordata; class Mammalia; order Diprotodontia; family Macropodidae; genus Notamacropus; species Notamacropus eugenii. Next base: position 182,503,306 of record NC_092877.1, on the reverse strand, counting down.
AAATCATTGAGGGTTTTTATTTCATCAGTTCGTATATGTGGGACGGAGTGAGTGATCCTGTCCCCATCGATGTGATGACCAAGATATTGATAAGGGGAGGTGATCTGAATCTTTTCAGGAGCTATGTATAGTTGGTAGGCCTTAAGGGCGTCAATGACCTCCTGTAAAACCCGTTGGGTTTGTTTTTCGGTGGCGCATGATATCAGAATGTCATCCATGTAATGTATTATCATGGCCTCTGAATGTTTCTTTCTGACTGGTTGTAGGATGGTGGCTACATATGCCTGGCACATTGTTGGGCTGTTTGCCATCCCTTGAGTGAGGACTCTGAATTGATACCTCTCTGTGGGGGTGGCCAAATTGATAGAGGGTATCGAAAAGGCAAATTTCTCTTTATCTCTAGGGTGCAGTGGTATTGAATAAAAGCAATCCTTAATGTCTATTATTGTCATAGACCAATGTCTGGGGATTGCGGTTGGCGTAGGGAGGCCAGGTTGCAGCGAGCCGAAAGGTAGGAGGGCCGCATTGACTCTTCTCAGATCAATAAGCATGCGCCATTTGCCACTTTTCTTTTTAATCACAAATACTGGGGAGTTATAGGGGCTAAAGGATGGCTCAATTTGCCCCTTTTTCAGCAAATCACTAACAATCTCTCAGAGGGCCATTAGTTTTTCCATTGTAAGGGGCCACTGCTCAACCCATATAGGGGTGTTGTCTTTCCACTGCATTCGAATGGCCCTCACTGGAGGAGTGACCCCAACTAGTTTAAATGGCTCTCTGTGCAAAGGTGGGCACCCATAGCGCTCAGAACGTCCCTTCCCCATAAGTTAATGGGGAGACCAGGCATGCAGAGTGGTTTGAATTTCCCTTGGGTATCCTCATATTGCCACGCCAGAAAGCGCTCCGACTTCCGAGCTAACTGGGTTCCCCCTACCCCGGCCACAGTTTGCGAAGCTCGCTGGGTAGGCCATTAGGAGTCCCAATCTGAGTCTTTGATCACCGAGACGTCTGCCCCGGTATCTACCATTCCCTCCAGGGGGCGCCCATCCACCATTAAGGTGATTGTGGACCTCTCTGACAGAATTTGTTGTGTCCAATAAAGAAAGCTTCGTGGGCCCTGTGGACGGTGATCCTTATCGAGCCAAGGTAGATTGATGGCCTTTGCTATTTCAGTTTCGGGAGTCAGCGTCACTGACCAGGAGTGAGGGTTGGTGACCCATATCTCTCTTTCCTGGGGGGAGAGGAGTTGGCTGTGGACCACCATGGAGGAACAATGTTCTGATCCAATTACCAAGCGGGGGAAATTACGGCTCAGGACTGAGACCAACACGGTGGTCCAGGGAGGGATTTCTAATGGGCATTTATTCTTTTGGTCTACCATTAAAACCTCCATTAGTTTCGGGGGTGTTGCTGAGTCCTCTGAGATGAGTTTCTGGGGCCCCCTCCCCCTGGGGACCCCCTCTTTCCGTTTCCCGACCCCTGTGGGTTAGATCTACAATATTTAGCTATGTGCCCGGGCTTTCCGCAAGAAAAGCACTGAACTCCTTTGGGGGTTTTTCAGCAGGCAGCCTTGAAATGCCCTTCTCTGCCACAATTAAAGCATGTTGGCCTGCCTCCCTTCTTGTCCAATACTGCCGCTAGGAGGCGCTGTTGGCCCTCCAAGGTCTTGGCTATGGCTGTAAAGGGGTCTTTCTGGGGGAGGTCCATTAACTTCTCAACTATTTGCTCTAGGGTGGGTGGATACGGGAGTGAGGAAAAGACGGTGCCAAATTCTGGCTTGAGCCCTTCTTTGATTAATTGCACCACTAGATGGGGGGCTGCTCCCCGGTTACCTCCAAACGTGGCATGGACAGTTTCTTTTACCCTGCTTACAAAGTCCAGGGGGCTCTCGTTCTTTCTCTGTTTTAGGGAGGACAACATGGTCCCCGCCCCAGGGGTACCTAACCTCTCCAGAGCCCTAAGATAGACCACATTCACGGCATGCCTGACGTTCCCATCAAAGTCTAACTGCCTCTGTAGCGTGGACCAAGTTCCCGACCGGGTAATCATCTTTAGGGCTTCCTTGGTGTTGGCTATTCTGGCTTCCTCTATATAGGCTTTAGCAGCGCCACGCACATAGGCTTTATAGGCTATGAAGGTGGCTGGGTCAAGGATCACCTGCATCACCTCTAGGAAGTCATATGGAAGCCAAGGAAAGGCTGCCACCGAGGAAGCCAATGCCTTCTGTACGAATACTGAGCCTGGGCCATACTTGGACACGGCCTCTTTCAATTCCTTCATAAACTTAAAGGGAACTGGCCGATGATGTCTAGTTTCATTTTCCTGGCCGGGATTCTCAACTAAGACCGGGTAAAAGCCTGTTCCCCACTCCGCCCATTCTACATCTTCCCTGTCTCTTGCAGCTTGCTGGAGGCTAGGAGTGAGGAGGCTCATTGGCGGGGGGGGGGGGGGGGGGGGGGGGGGGGGGGGGGGGAGGCTGTCTGCGAGGGCGGGTGGTATTCAAACCCTGCATTCTTACCAACCTGCTCGGACTTATACTGAAAGTTCACTAGGGGCCCGGTGGATAATTGGGCCATAAGAGCGGTAACTTCTCCTTCCCCGCCCTCTTCCTTTTGTCCTGCTCCTCTGTGGGTTGTTACCCCTTTAGGCGTTTTCTGAGCAGCCTGAGCTCCCTTTGGAGCTTTCCACTGTTTCCGTTTTTCTAACTGGTCCCAATCGGGAGGCGGAGGAAAGTCCCTTTTAGGGGGGTCAGTATTCTCACTTTGCCTCATCTCTTCCCAGGGGTACAGTTTCTCTCCCTCGTCCTTGCTGTCCGACCCCATAATGGAATCTCCCACCTGAGTACTCTGATTTCCAGAAATGGGAGGCGGCAGGGGGTTAAATGCCGCGCCAATTGCCGAGTATACTACAAAATCCTTGGGCGTTAGGAGCGAAGGATTATCCTTATGGTAGGAGGCCATCTGTTGGCCCACCACCGCCCATCTGCCCAGATCTATTCCTGCGTGCTCTATCCAAGGGCTGACTATCCAGATCTTATTCACCCATTCTCGGCAGTCTCTGATGTGAATCCTGATGCCTTGTTCTTTACAGACTTTATAAATCTGACAGGCGAGAACGCCTTTATCCTCCGGATCAATGCGGGCTTTTATCTGCTTCTGTCCCATCCTTCCTAAAGTCCTCCCACTCTAGGGCTGCATGATCTTCCCCCACCCGCCTGCGGTCTGGGGGGCTAGCGGTCTCCTACGGCGGTCCCTGTTTCGGGCGCCAGCTGTCAGGGGCGGAACCCTGATCACCGCATCAACTTACGCTGCCCAGGGGTCATCAGACGTCTCTGGCTCCCCCCTTGGGGATCAGGGGGAGAAATTATCAGGCAGAACTCCGGAGGTGGATAAGAGCACCTTTATTACATGATAGTCAGCGAGAAGTCCCCCGTCCCCTTCCGTGTTGTGCCTTATATTCCCCAGAACTCGCCCTCCTATTCCGGGTAAGCCCTTCCCCAGTTCCTCCCTGAGGGCGGAGCCCAGCCCAGCACAGAGCCGCCTCCGTGCTAAGGTGGCGATGCTGCGTCAGCAGTGCCACCGTGGCAAAGCCACGTCAGCAGGTCCAGACCCTTGGGCGTCTCCTATCCTCTCAGGGGGGCCCAGGTCCAGAGCGCCCCTCACAGTAAACTTCATGTTTTTCTCTCCCCTCCTCTCTTTATCTCTCCACTAATAAGTCTTTTGCTTGCCTCTTTTATGAGAGATAATTTGCCCCATTCCATTTCTCCCTTTCTCCTCCCAATATATTTCTCTCTCACTGCTTGATTTCATTTTTTTAAGATATGAACCCATCCTCTTCAATTCACTCTGTGCACTCTGTCTCTATGTGTGTGTGCGTGTGTGCATGTGTGTGTGTGTAATCCCACCCACTACCCAGATACTGAAAAGTTTCAAGAGTTACAAATATTGTCTTTCCATGTAGGAATGTAAACAGTTCAACTTTAGTAAGTCCCTTATGACTTCTTTTTGCTGTTCACCTTTTCATGCTTCTCTTCATTCTTGTGTTGGAAAGTCAAATTTTCTTTTCAGCTCTGGTCTTTTCATCAAGAATGCTTGAAAGTCCTCTATTTCATTGAAAGACCAATTTTTCCCCTGAAGTACTATACTCAGTTTTGCTGGGTAGGTGATTCTTGGTTTTAGTCCTAGTTCCTTTGACTTCTGGAATATCCTATTCCATGCCCTTCGATCCCTTAATGTAGAAGCTGCTAGATCTTGTGTTATCCTGATTGTACTTCTACAGTACTTGAATTGTTTCTTTCTAGCTGCTTGCAATATTTTCTCCTTGACCTGGGAACTCTGGAATTTGGCCACAATGTTCCTAGGAGTTTCTCTTTTGGGATCTCTTTCAGGCGGTGTTGTGTGGATTCCTTGAATATTTATTTTGCCCTCTGGTTCTAGAATATCAGGGTAGTTTTCCTTGATAATTTCATGAAAGATGATGTGTAGGCTCTTTTTTTGATCATGGCTTTCAGGTAGACCCATAATTTTTAAATTGTCTCTCCTGGATCTATTTTCCAGGTCAGTTGTTTTTCCAATGAGATATTTCACATTATCTTCCATTTTTTCATTCTTTTGGTTTTGTTTTGTGATTTCTTGGTTTCTCATAAAGTCATTAGCCTCCATCTGTTCCATTCTAATTTTGAAAGAACTATTTTCTTCAGTGAGCTTTTGAATCTCTTTTTCCATTTGGCTAATTCTGCTTTTGAAAGCATTCTTCTCCTCATTGGCTTTTTGAACCTCTTTTGCCAATTGAGTTAGCCTATTTTTCAAGGTGTTATTTTCTTCAGCATTTTTTTGGGTCTCCTTTAGCAGGGTGCTGACCTGCTGTTCATGCTTTGACTGCATGTCTCTCATTTCTCTTCCCAGATTTTCCTCCACCTCTCTAACTTGATTTTCAAAATTCTTTTTGGTCTCTTCCATGGCCTTAGCCCATTAACTGGGCTGGGATACAGAGGCCTTCACTTCTGTGTCTTTGCCTGATGGTAATCATTGTTCTTCCTCATCAGAAAGGAAGGGAGGAAATGCCTGTTCACCAAGAAAGTAACCTTCTGTAGTCTTATTTCTTTTCCCTTTTCTGGGTATTTTCCCAGCCAGTGACTTGACCTCTGAATATTCTCCTCTCACCTACCTCGCCTCCTGATCCTCCCAGCCAGCACTTGGGGCCTGAGATTGAAATGCTGCTTCCCAGCCTCAGGGCTTGGGGCAGGGGCAGGGCTTCTGTTCAGTGTGAGATTAAGTTCAGGTGCTCAGGTCAGGGGAGGGCCACCTCTGGGGCTCAGTTCCCTCAGGGGGTTTATGCAGAGACCTTCAACAATGGATCCAGGCTCCTGCCTGCTTGGGGAGCCCTGGTCTGCTGCTGCCTCTCAGCTTCTACCTCCCGGGGGGGCCTGAGTTATGGGGGCACCCCACTCCCCTCTCGACCCACCAAAAAGACCCTCTCACTGACCCCCGTCACCTGTGGGTGGATGGACCCGCACGGCCGCTGGAGATCCCATCCCTGAAGCCCGCTCAGATCTGCTCTTCTCCGTGCTGCGGCCGTGGCATGTCTGGGCTTGGCTCCTCGTCTGCAGCGCGACAGACCATTTGCGAGAGGTTTGCAGGTCCCTCTGGAACAGAAATCTCCTTTGCTCCACTGTTCTGTGGCCTCACTGCTCCAGAATTCGCCGTGAGTTCCTTTTTACAGATGTTCTATGGGATATGGGTTCTGAGCTATGTGTATGTGCGTCTTTCTACTCCGCCATCTTGGCTCCACCCCCCTAGCATAGGATTTTCTAAATCAATACGTGGCCTGCAAAGATTCTTACCTATGATTTTGTGGTCATCTTCCTATTTGGTGATCACCTAACCTCTCCAAATATGTTTCTTTTTTGATTAAAAAAAATGAGGAGGGGATAAAGATCTCCTCCATATATATTTGTATATCTGTAGATAGATAAAAGACTATGTATACATATATACACACATAGACATATAGACACATACACACATACATACATACATACGAATGTGTGTATGTGTATCACATTTCCTAACTGCAAGACGGGTGATAATACCCAAAGCTGATGCTAGCTATAAATTGTGAGAATACTATTTATCAAATATAAAGAGAAAATATTACAAGCAGCCAGGATTAAATTAAATTAAAATATTGTAGAGTATTGGAAAAGATAATACAAGATTTAGCAGCTTCTACACTAAAGGATCAGAAGGTCTGGAATATGATATTCCCGAAGGCAAAGGAGAACCACCTACCCAGCAAATTGAATGTAATCCTTCAGAGGCAGAAATGGAAATTCAATTAAATTTCAAGCATTCCTGATGAAAAGAGCTGCATAGAAAATTCAAGCATTTCTGATAAAAGACAAGAGCTGAATAGAAAAGTTTACTTTTAAATATAAGACTTGAGAGAAACATAAAAAGGTGAACAGGAAATAGAAATCATACGGGATTCAATAAGGTTATTCTGTTTTCATCCTTACAGGGGAAGAGGAAGCTTGTAACTCCTAAGAACTTTATTATTATTAGGCAGTTAGAAGGAGCATATATATAGACAGAAGGCAAAGGTGTGAACTCAATATGAAAGAATGACATATTAAAAAAATAAAATGAAGAGATAAGAAAGAAGAATGCACTGGAACAAGAGGGAAAGAGTCAGGTACAATGGTGAAAATTATCTCACAAAAAGAGGTGTGAAACAGTTTTTATGGTGCATGGGAAGATGAAAGAGGAGAGGAACACCTGAACATCACTCTCATCAGAATTGGCTCAAAGAGGATATACCATATATATTAAGTTGGATATAGAAATCTGTCTTATCCTACAGGAAAGTGTGAGGGGAATGGGGAAAAAAGGACTGAGAAGGCTGAAAGAAAGTAAGGCAGACTGAGGAAGGAAGCAGTCAGAAGCAAAATGCTTTTGAGGATGGACAAGGTGAAAGGAGAGAAAGAGGGCACTGATAAACAGAAATAAAATAAGATGGGAGGAAATACATAGTAATCATAACTGTGAAAAAATTACAGCATGTTTCTCTTATAAAGACCTCATTTCTCAAAAATATAAAGATCTCAGTAAATTTTTAAGAATATGAGTCATTTCCTAATTGATAAAATGGTCAAAGGATATGAACAGGCAATTTTCAAATGAAGTGATCAAACTATTTCTAATCATATGAAAAAATGCTCTAAATTACTATTGATTAGAGAAAGAAAAATTAAAATATTTCTGATGTCTGACCCCATATCTATTAGATTAGCTAATATGACAGAACATAAAAAATGACAAATGTTGGAATAAATTTGGAAAGTTGAGATAATGCAGTGAAGTTGTATACTATTCATATATTCTGGAAAGCAATTTGGAACTATGCCCAAAGGGCTATAAAACTATTGCCTACCCCTGACCGAGGGAAAGGACCTTTACGTGTATGTATATATGTATATGTATATATATATATGTGTGTGTGTGTGTGTGTGTGTTTATATATATATATATATACATATATATAAACATCTCCTTTTGTAGGGGAAAAGCATTAGACATTGAGGGAATGGCCATCAATTGGGGAATGACTGAATAAGTTGTGGCACATGACTGTGATAGAATACTGTTATGTCATAAGAAATGATAAACAGGATAATCTCAGAAAAACCTGAAAAGACCCACATGAACTGAGGCAATAAGTATAATGAGCAGAACCACAAAAACATTGTACACAGTAACATCAATATTATATGATGCTCAACTTTGAATGACTTAGTTATTCTCAAAATACAATGATCTCTAAGACAATTCCAAGAAATTTGTAATGAAAAGTTTTGTTCATCTCCACAGAAAGAATGGATGGTATATGAATACATATAAAAGTATAATTTATTTTTATTTTGCTTTTCTTGGGGTTTTTTGTTTGTTTTCTTTCACAGATTAGCTAATAAGGAAATTCTCTGCTTGTGTGTTTTTCCTTCGTTGCTGAAGAACACCATGCCATCAGAAATAATGACATGACTTGCACTTGACTTTTGTTTTGAGTGAGGAAAGGCTGTGCAGCTCACCAGCCTCACTTCTCCTCCAGAGCCATCTGAATCCATTGGCCAGATATTCATCAGGGTGACTGGAGATGACCCAGGATGAGGCAATTGGGGTTAAGTGACTTACTTAAGGTCACACAGCTAGTGAGTGTCAAGTGTCTGAGGTGAGATTTGAACTCAGGTCCTCCTGACTCCTGCACTGGTGCTCTATCCATTGCACCACCTAGCTGCTTCTAATAAGGAAATATGTTTTGTATGACTCTACAATTATAACCTATTTTCAATTGCTTGCCTTTTCAGGGATAGGGAAGGAGAAGCAGAGAGAGATAAAATTAGGAGCTCAAAATATAGTTTTTACATTTATTGGGGGGGAGAAAATATTAATTATTTATAAAAAAGAAGCTGACATGGTATTTAGAACTAGATGGGACCTCAGAAGTCATCTAGTTCAATCCTATCATTTTACAGATTAGGAAACTGAGGTCCAAAGAAAATCTTTAAAGAAATTGAGTTGTTCCAAAAGATCAATATGGAACTGCATAAGTCTCTTTATACAGCTCCCCATTTTCTTTCTCATCTAAATAGTTTCTTTTCTGCACTGAGAATTTCATTCTTGAGGGCTTCCCTTTTCTCTTGGGTCATTAGTTTCTACTTTTCCTCTGTAATTTACTCTTATAAAATCTTAGACGCATATCAGACTCTGCTCAGCTTTCCTCTCAATCTCTGTAATGAAGTTTAAGATGGAGTGGTAACTTGACCAAAAAGGATCATACTATTTTCTACCTCATCAGTAAGGTCCTTTTTGTTGGACAGATTCAGATCCAGAACATAAATTCCTTTTCTTGTTTCAGTTACTTTATGAAGAATTAAATTGTCAGTATAGTAAGTCCTGAGTTTTATATTACTCATCTTTTGGCATAGAGTTTAAAGTGAAGTAGTTAAGGTCCCTGTAACTTCAGCATCACATTTATAAACCATACTTATAATCCAGTTCATCTAATTCCTGCTTCTCCCTGTGTAGTCTAGAGTAAACTGCCATGACAATATCATTTCTGTCTGCTTTTCCAGTGATCCTGGATTTCCTCCCATGAGCATATTTTCTAAATAGCTATACAATGTCATAGCTGTATGACCTAGAGTAATAAAATACAAATATCCAAATAATTAAGTTCACCCAAAAGGTTTGTTTTAAGTTCAAGAGGCCAATTTTTGAAGAAATCAATCTGTCCTGTCCATTCTCCACTATCTATTAGCAAATGTTGTCCAAATGATTGGTTATATGGTGTTTACCTATACCCCAAAGAAATTAAGAAAGAACCCACGCACCAAACTTTGTCACAGATGGTAAGGCTAAGATGTGTCATCTAGTTTTCTATATGCTTTTCTTGTATAAGAATAAGCTTGGTAGGTCTATTGGTTTCCCAATGTCCATGTCAACTACTAGAAAGCACAACATGTATAGCCTAACCATAAGGTGATATGTGGAAAGAGTCCTCAGATTTTTCCTTATATTCAGAAAAATCACTGTATATATCACTTCTGATAGATATGAGTGTGCCTGCTCAATTTCAGACAAGATTAGTGATTTGGAGATGACAGGTATTTTAGAGCCCAACCTCTTCATTTTAGGGATGAGAAACTGAGGCTAGAGAAGTCAAGTGATCTCTCCAGGGTCATAATGTGTCCAAGGTAAGATTTAAATTCAGGTCTTATTGACTTAAAAACCAGCAATATACTCTCTCCACTTTCTTGCTTCTCCATTGAAGCTTGAATGTTTTTATATTTTAAATTACTTGGAAATAAGGTATTATCCATTCCTCCAGATCAGTACTTTGTAAACTTAAACATTATAATTGGTTAAGGAGTAAAGCAGAGTTGAGGATCCTGTGACCTCAAGGCCATATATGGATCTCTAGGTTCTCAAGTTCAGCCTTTTAAATGAATCCAAACATCACAGAATAAATCCCCTTAATAAAATTCCCTAAGCGAAATTATTTGTTTTGTGAAGTTTGGAATGAGTCAAAGAGCGACACTTCAGCACCTGGAGAATCACATGTGACCTGAAGGCTGCAGGTTTCCCACAGGTTTTCTTCCCTGAGGTAGAGCACAGATCATTTCAAGACTTTGGGTTAGAATCTTTGGGATAATTTAATTTGTAAATAAATGGTCATAAATGGCCATAAATGAATTAAGGCCAGAATTTATGACAACTCCCTTGATCCCATGTCCAAACATTAAAATATTTAAATATGCTATAATGTAAACTAGTCCATTAATACCTTTGTTCATTACTTCATATATAAAGCTGTCTTTCATCTGTGAGATGACTCAGTAGGCAAAAAACAAAGGATTAGAAAATGCTTCTATTACAGAGGTCCATATTAAGAATTACTGGGTTTCAGTATACATATAATGAAGAATTGCACAGAATTAGCATAATGGATAGCAGTATGAGAGGAAAGGGAGTTAGGTTGGTCATGTAACTAAAGTAAATAATAACCAATATACAACCCACATTGCCACTGGTATTCATGTAATTGTAAGAGGTCTAGAAGAATTTCCTCAAGTTGTTGAATGGAACCCTATGTTAGATTAGCAGAAAAATACTTTATGGAAAATTAAGCATATTGAATTAAAAGACTTGGATGTGTTGAGATATGCATCTAGGGATAAAATGCCAACATAGATGGGATCTATTAAAGTTTAGACAGCTTTCCTATCCTTTTAACAGAAGGTAAACCCTTTCAGAACCATATTCCAGTCATGAATCCTATTCCATGAATAAGATTCTAAAACTCATATTGGCTTTAGGGAGCCTATTATTAATTTTTCAGAACAAGCATTTAGACCTTGGAAATCAGCAAAGACTATAAAAATTAGAGCTTGTTTCGTTGTTTCATTCACTGTCTAGACTTAAAAACGTGATGCAGAAAATATTAATAATGCACATTGAACTTTAAAGTATGCTGTGTACATTGGCCTTGTTAAATATTTACCAGAATACTTCTATAAGTAAGGTCAAATTTCTCTACTTATATTATGATTTCTTATTCACTATGCATATTATTCATACTTTCTGCATCTGTAATAGAAATCAGAGGGTATAGTTTGTTCGCTTTTTGCAAACTGTCTTTTCCAATAGTGTCTCCTATGAGTCTGCTGGTTCTTGTCTGCTACTCTTCCTGTACTGTACCTGTTACATTTTTTAGCATCTGGCTTACCAAATAAATTTTCTTCCTCTCCATCAATGCTCAGTTTAAAGTATTCTTGATCAAGTCATAATAATCCAGATCAAGGAAAAAAAGTTTTAGTATATCATTCCAGTTTAAGTCCATCATTCCTAGAGAATAAAATAGCAAACTGAAGATCTGCAGGCATTGTGCTGACTTTATTGTTGTATACCTGTGAAACCTGTACAATCTAAAAGCACCATGCCAGAAAGTTGAACCTCTTCCATTTGAATTGTCTTGAGAAGATTTTGAAGATTATCTGGAAACATAAGGGACCAGACACTGAGGTCCTCTCTCAAGCTGAACTGCCAAGCATTCATACTTGCCGCAGAGAGCACAACTCCTATGGGCTGGCCACATAGCCTGAATGAATATTAAATGTACATTTACCTGAAAGACTATTTTACAGAGAACTTGCTCAAGGCAAGTATTCATATGGAGGTTAGAAGAAGTTGTACAAGAACACTCTTAAAGTGTCCCTGAAGAACTTTATTATCTATTGTGAGACATAGGAAACTCTGGCTGAGGATTGCCCAGCATGCGATACCTGCATCAAAGAAGGTGCTATGCTCCATGAGCAAAACAGAATGGCAACCATACAAAGGAAACATCAGAAAAACAAATCTAGAAACGTATCCATCCCAACCCTTGAAACAGACTATTTTTGCCCAACCTGTGATAGAGTCTTCTGAGCTATAGCAGACTTTAAGTCACAGTTGAACACATTGTCCTTTGACTCCAACATCATAATGGTATTTGTCTACTTTAAATACAAATGACAAACAACAACACAAACTTAATTTTGGTCCTTGCTAGCAATATCAGTGTTTCCCATATGGATCAATAGAAATGGTCACTTTAATTTCTTGAAGCCCTGCTTCTAATGCTGACTATAACTGGTTATTTAATTCAGAGATCCTAGCAAGCCTTCCTGACCCTATCTCAGATGGCAAAGTCATTTTGTTCTCCCTTTGTAGATAACACTTTAAAACTAATCAGGATTCTAGAGTCTGATTGTTATCTCCATTCATGTCTAAATTGTGAGAGTTAAATAGTTAAATATTCAGGTGGTCTGATGATAAGCTTAGGAAAACTCCATAATGGTAGAGGCAGTCTGAGGTAGTAGAAATGATTTTCCACTATGAGAGGAATCCAGAAGGAAAAATATACAAAAATGTACTACAGAATCCAATATTTCCTTAAAATTAGACAATGTTGGAATTCATGGGCAAGGAGATTCTAAGGTTTATTTTTATGATAAAATGATTTCACTTCAAGTCCACTGTAGAAAAAGCATCATAGATTCTGGACCTGGAAGTGACCCCAAGAATTCTTTGCCCAATCTCCACTGTCAAACAGGAAAAGTAATATGGAATGATTATTCCTTCGCCAGCTAATGCTTAAAGAGATTAAATGTCTTTCCTAAGGATAAAATCAAGTAGTGTTAGAAAGAGGACTCAAAGCTATATCTCCTGCATCTTAGTAAAATATGATTTGTACCTCATCACATTGCCTGTATGCCATTATCCAGTTCCACCCTGCAAGATTTTTGCCATACAACCCAAATATTAAAACTCACTTCTCTTTATATATGAATTTTGTACCTTTTATTTAATTCACAATTTAAGTGAAGTTTAAACAATGGCTCAAATGGACCCAGGGAAAAAATAAAAATCATCTTCTGTATACTTTTCATTCTCCATGTAGCATCCTGCTCACTATGCCATACAATCATTAATAAGGTTCTGCTGTAAAAAAAAAATAATTGATATTATATATAAGATTGCTGATGAAGCAGGAGAGAACAAATTTATTGGACTGAATGGTTAACTGATGACAGTTGGACAGTATTTGTACCTGCTTCCAGATTTTTCTTCCTAAACTAAATTATGCATAGTTTCCACTAGTCTTTAGACTTCATTCCTCAAAATGATTTTTAAAAATCAAATTAAATCCACCCCTAAGTCCTGATGATTGTTCTGCTTTGTCTTGGGGTTGGGACAAGGGAAGATACACTGCTAAAATACCTAAGTTTAAATATTTAGAGTGCAGAACTGTTTATTTCCTATATTTCCCCAACATAGGGCCATTTCACCTTGATAAAGCATGGAGTACAGGCAAATTTCAGAAGCATACTCTTAAAATTTTTATAGTCCTAAGTCTATAACACAGTCACACTATAAGATGAACTGTCGAGGTGGGGCATGATTGAGAATCTCTAAGGCTCAGAACAGAGGCAAGAATCCAGGCAAGTAGTTGTGAAGTTTGGTATCAAGCCGACAGTAGAAATGTAAGGGGAATCTATTAGGAGTGAGGTTGAAGGCAGCTGGTCTATGACAGGGAAGCCACAAGGGTCACTGCTCAAACAGCACTTGTGCCATGACAGGAGGAGCCAGGGGGCCCAGAACTGAGGTTGCAGCTGGGCTATGAGGTAGATCCAAGCACTGAAACAAAAAGCAGGTGGTCACAGGAGAAGGAAGTAAGTGGCTTAGTTTGGCAAAGGAGATGCCCCTGGTGTGTCCTGCAGAAAGGTAATACATAGATTATGAACATAGAGAAAAATGGCATTTCTTTAAATATTCCTTCGCAGAAGCAATTTTAATAAGTACAGGACCACTAGGGTGAACAACAAATTAAGAAATTTTGATTTTGCTGAAACTAAATTGTCTCCAAAAAGATAATAAAAGCAAGCATATTAGCAACAGATGCAATATAGTCAGTCAAAAATACCATTCATTGTATGTATATTCCCAACTCATTCACAGGCTTAATGTGAAGTTTCAAGGGAGCTGCTAAATCACTCTGTATCAATCTTGCTACTAGAGAAATGGTTCCATAATGTATATTAACTAGTACCCTTCTTCATCAATGTGTTATGAATGGAATGTTTCCTAAATGGAAAATGGAGTGTCTATTTAATAATGTTTTAAAAAATAATAACTCTTTTCCTGAGATTTGTTTTCCACATTAACATGGATGACTATGCCAGAAGATCAAGGATCTTACATCACCATTCATATTGGTATTAAAGTTTTTGAGCTGCCAGAAACCTCACTGGAATGCAAGACTTCAGAAAGAGAGTCACAAAAGAAGAGAAGACACTAGCTGGCTTTGTAGGGCTAGGACTTTGACACTAGAGTGAGGGGGATGGCAAGAACAGCTTTCTTTTATCTATGAAAGTCAAGTACATTTTAACTGTTCCCATTCTTACTCTATTTGCACTTTCATGATAAAGCTGCCTTTTCTTGCCCAAGAAAGTTCAGCATGTATCCCTACAGGAGCTGCAGATCTGCTTATGTCATAAGAGATCCTATATTGTTTTTAAATAAAGTATCACTTTGTTCTTCTCTAGGTAAACAACTCAATTCACCTAGGTTCTATCTTAGAACAGACCATCCGTGACAGCACTAATAAATTGTGCATGAAATTGATTTCATCTGCATTGGAGATATAATTTGTCCAACAGTATGTCATGTAAGCAGTTTACTCATACTTTCATTTCAGGTTTGTTTGTTTTTTGGTCATCTGATCTTAAGTATAACCTCATTTACTTGGAGAAATTTTCATTTTTTTGTCAATCAGAAGTCAATTACACCTCGCCCACGCTTTTTACTGTTACCTAATTTTCCCCTTGTGGGTTTTTAATTACTGCTGTTATTGTTGTCTTTTAAAAGAGTTCTCAGGTTCTGGACTCCAAGATCTCCCCAGAGTTGTATTAAACTTAATGTTAAGGTTTAAGCAAAGCTCACAGCAAATATTGTGATCAAAAAGAAAAAGATGTAGAATTTTCATTCATTATCTCTTTATGTTTTGTGCTTTGCTCTCCCAGCAAATTTAAGCTAGTGAATTTTGGATAAGATTGTCTTGTGCACACTCACATTGTCTGTGCCAACATTCTTAATGGTGTTGCATTATAATGGGATTAGCCTAAAACAGAAACAACTTTTTGAGTTTGTTCTTGTGTTTTACAACCCTTTCACAATCTACCTACTTTGTGTAAGAAGGATTAACAGAACAGACTGCACTGTTCCAGAATATTAAATGCCCTGCAATAAAAAGTATAGTTTCACATTTTGTGTCTTTTAGCAAATTTGAACCTGAAAACATTAAGCAACATTAAATATTCTGAAATACATACTTATGCACTGCCCTATACTCCCTCCATTATCTAAGCTGCATGGAAATACATTTTTTGAAGTGCCCTACTAATTTACTCAAATCACTGGAAGGGTGGGCTATAAGTAATTCCTGCAGTTTTCCAAGGTGTCTTACTTATACTGTAATTGGAAGAAGTGCTTAAACACTGAGGGAATATAGAATTATTGAGAATTCAAATAATGGAGTCTTTGGAGCTGATTAGAAAATGAATTGGTCTGAGGTCATTTTGTCTTCAATCTCTCCACCCTCCACTCTGTCCTTCACACAACTGTCAAAGGGATATTTCCAAGGGATTTTTCCAATCATGGTACTTTTTGCTTGGGAAACATTTGTCTCTAGGATAAAATTAAATCTCCTCCATTTGATTTATTAAAAGACTTCATAATTTTGCCCCAGTCAACGTTTATAGGCTTACTACACATAACTTACACCATATCTCAAACCAAATTGGACTGCATGCTATTCTCTGTACTTGATATTCTACCTCAAATCTTTATACCTTTGCACAAACTGGATCCAATGTACTCTCTCTTCATTTCTCCCTCAAACACTCTCTAATTTCCTTCAAATCTCAACTCAAATAATATGTCTTAATAGAAAATTTGTCGTGATCCCATTTCCCTTAGGTTGTTAGTGTCCTTCCTTGTTAATTACATATATATGATATTATTTTTTGTTTGCATGCTGCTTACCCAAGAAGAATATAAGATGTTTAAGGTCAAAGACTATACTATTTTTGCTTTTGAATACCCAAACTATAACACATAACAAGTATTAATATATGCTTGTTGAATTGCTAGAATTGATATTCATGGGGGTGGAGCCAACATGGCAGAGTAAAAGCAGAGACTTGTGAGAACTCTCCCCCCAAAATTAGCCAAATACCTGTAAAAAATGCCTCTAAACAAATTCTGGAGCTGCAGAACCCAGAGGATGCCCCAGGGTGGCTGGAGGGAAAGAGGAGCATGCAGCAGCCACAGGGGCAGCAGCAGTGGCTGTTTCTGGACCTTTAGGCCAACAGAATGTCAGGGGGAAATCAAACTGCTAACAATACACTCCACCACCCCCCTGGAAGCAGAGAACTACCTTGACAAAGAGCTCAAAAGTCAAGTAAATGGCTGGGGAAATTAGTAAAAACCAGAAATCGAATAAGACTATAGAATCTTAGTTTGTTGACAAGGAAGATGAAAGCATAAAATCAGGAAAAGACCACAGAGTCAAATCTCCTACATTCAAAGTTTCCAAGAAATATAAGAATTGATATCAGGCCAAGCAAGAGCTCAAAAAGGATTTTGAAAATCAAGCAAGAGAAGTAGAGCAAAATTTGGGAAGAGAAATGAGAGTGATGCAAGAAAATCATGAAAACTGAGTCAACCGCTTGCTAAAGGGAGGCTGAAAAAAAAATGGTGATGAAAATAACACCTTAAAAAATAGATTAACCCAAATGGCAAAAGAGATCCAAAAAGCTAATGAGGAGGAGAATTTCTTAAAAAGCAGAACTGATCAGATGAAAAAGGAAGGTCAAAAGTTCACTGAAGAAAACAAATCCTTGATGATAAGAATGGAGGAGACAGAAGCTAAGAACTTTATGAAAAATCAAGAAAATTACAAAACAAAACCAAAGGAACGAAAAAATAGCAGACAAGGTGAAATATCTCGTTGGAAAAAAAAACTGACCTGGAAAGTAGATTCAGGAGAGACAATATAAAAATTATTGGACTACCTGAAAGTCATGATCAACAAAGATCCTAGATATCATCTTTAAAGAAATTATGAAAGAAAATTGCCCTGATATTCTAAAATCAGAGAGTAAAATAGATACTGAAAGAATCTATCAACAACCTTTTGAAAGATATCCCAAAAGGAAAACTCCTAGGAATATCATAGCCAAATTCCAGAGCTCCCAGGTCAAGGAGAAAATGGCAAGCAGCAAGAAAGAAATAATTCAAGTATTGTGGAAACACAATCAGATAACACAAGGTCTAGCAGCTTCTAAGTTAAGGGATCAGAGGGCTTGGAATATGATATTCCAGAAGTCAAAGAAGCTAGGTTTAAAACCAAGATTCACCTACCCAGCAAGGCTGAGCACAATATTTTGGAGAGTAGGATGGAATGGTCATTCAATGACATAGAGGACTTTCAAGCCTTCTTGATGAAAAGACCAGAGCTGAATAGAAAATTTCACTTTCAAACACAAGAATCAAGAGAAGCACGATGAAATAAACAGGAAAGAGAAATAATAAGGGACTTACTAAAGTTGAACTGTCTTCATTCTTACATGGAAAAATCATATTTGTAACTCTTGAGACTTTTCTCAGTATTATGGGAGTTGGAGGGAATATATATATATATATATATATATATATATATATATATATATATATATATATATATATATATATACACACATATATGTGTGTGTGAGCATGCGTGTGTGTGTGCATGCATGTATGTATGTGGGTATGTATGTACAGAAAGAGACAGAGAGAGACAGGGCACAAGGTGAGTTGAATATGAAAGAACGACATGTAAAAATTAATATTAAAGGGTGAGAAGAATATATTGAGAGAAGGAAAAAGGGAGAAATAGAATGGGGTAAATTATCTTTCACATGAAAGAGCAAGAAAAAGCTTTTTCAATGGAGGAAAAGAAGGGGGAGGTGAGAAGGAAAGAGTGAACCTTACTCTCATTGGATTTGTCTTAAGGAGGGAATAATATGCACACTCAATTTATTATGAAAATCTATCTTACACTACAGGAAAGTAGGAGGGAAGGGCATAAGTTGCAGGGGATGATAGAAGGGAGGGCAAATGAGAGGGGAGGTTAATTAAAGGTAAACACTTTTGAGGAGGGACAGGTTAGAAAGAGAGCAGAATAAATGGGGGACAGTGTTAGGGGCGGAGCCCTAATTACCGCATCAATTCACCCTGCCCAAGGGTCTTCAGACGTCTCTGGCTCCCCTCGGGGGGTCGAGGGGAGAATCACTAGGCAGAACACCGGAGGTGGGTAAGAGCAGCTTTATTACATGACGGTCAGCAAGAAATCCCCCCGAGCCCCTCCTGGTCAGTGAATATATACCTTAGGTTTCTCCCTCCCATTCGGAGAAGTTCTCCTCCCATTCCGGGTAGGCTCCTCCCCAGTTCCTCCCTGAGGGCGGAGCCCAGCCCAGTCCAGTAGAGCCGCCCCAGTGCCAGCGTGGCAATGCCTCGTCAGCAGTGCCACCGTGGCAAAGCCACGTCCGCAGGTCCAGATTCTTGGGCGTCTCCTAACCTCCCAGGGGGCCCAGGTCCAGAGCGCCCCTCACAGGACAGGATAGGATGGAGGAAAAATATAGTTAGTCTTTCCCGACATGATTTTTATGGAAGTTTTTTGCATGACTACACATGTATCACCTGTATTATATTACTACCCTTCTAAAAGAGGTGACTGGGGAGGGGGGAAAGGAGAGAAGTCGGAACTCAAAGTTTTAAAACTGAATGTTAAAAACTGTTTTTACATGGCAACTGGTAAATAAGACATACAGGCAATGGGGTATAGAAATCTATCTTGTCCTATAAGAAAATAGAGGAGAAGGGGATAAGAGAAGGGGGGGGGGGGTATGATAAAAGGGAGAGGATGTTAGAGGAAGGGGTAATCAGAATGCAGGTTATTTTGGGGTAGGTAGAAGGGTGAAATGGAGAGAAAATATGAAACTCAAAATCTTGTGAAAGTGAATGTTAAAAATAAAAAAAAAAAGAATTGAAATTAACTCTTAGTGGTTACCTTTAGGGGCCAGTGATTCAAACTGTTCCACACTCAACTAACTTTGTATGCTCACATTCAGTGTAGTATAGATTTTCTTGCCTTTTCCATAAAGATAACACGAATCTTTGTCAAATGTGTTATGTACAATTTTAAGATTATTAATTAATTATTTTTGATTTATCAGTCTAGGAATTATATATTTTTTAAAAAGCTTCTCTTAAGTTCCTCTTTCAGGGGTGGGGAACCTGTGTCCTTGAGGTTACATGTGGCTCTCTAGATCCTCATGTGTGGGCCTTTTGATGATGTTCAGATGATGTTTGGATAAAGTTCAGAGTCAGGTTGTCTGGAACGAATTCAGGGGTCAGAGGTTCTTGCAGTCAAGAGGGCTTTATTGAGGTAAAAGTGTTGTGGTAGTCAGTAGAAACACTAGCAGCTTGAGAAAAGAGAGGCTTGCTTTTATACCCAAGTTTGGGACACGTATCGGGGATGGGGTATACTTCTGCAGCAGCAGTTAATGACAGAGAAGGATGTCAAGAAGGGGGAAGCAGGTGTGTAAGGAGAGGTAGGAAAGGGAAGCAGGTGTGTTGGGTACTTTCCAAAATAGTTCAGGATCTGGTCACAAAACAGGCAACTTAACTTGCAACATTCAAGGATATGGGCACAAACCATATGGATTAATCATGTACACCAAAAACAACAAGCTTTTTATGTCAACAGATAGAACTCCCTGTTACTGGAAAGATTTAGATTTAGTCAAGGCTTTCATTGTTAGTCACAGAAATTAGCCTCATCATTTTGACTGAATCCAAACTTCACAAAACAAATCCCTTTAATAAAAGGATTTGTTCTATAAAACTTAGACTCAGTCAAAAGACCACATTCAAGGACCTAGAAGATCATATGTGACGCCCCCAGGCAACCTCTGATGCTGTCTTGATGATACCACATTTCGTTTTTAATGATCATTGCTTCAATTTCTAAATACTTGCAAACCATATTAATAATATATAAGCTCTCCCAGAGGGTTGTTGCCATGGAGATTTAGTTTCAAGTTTCTAGAAACTTTTGTTCTTGTAAAGGAACTGCCTTTAGCCAATAAGCCCATTGGAAAGATGGAAGAGAAAGAGGATTTCTCATCTCAGGTATAGATTTTACTCTTTCCTCACATTTCTACTGAGATGGTCGAGCTAGTTGTTTGGGATACTGCTTTGAGGAAGAGGGACAGGAGAGCAAGTGGAGCTGAGACTTGGTGGCATGATAGAGTTGTGTAAAAAAGTAAGGAGAGAACTTATTTGATGAACAAGCTGCTGAGACGGCTGGTAAGACTACCAAGTCCTATTCCAAGACACTCTATTCCCTCCTGCTTCCTTGAAGTACTACCTGAGAAAGTTGCCCTCTTTTTACCTGATTCACCACTTATCCTCCCTTCTAAATGATGGTGGGCAAGGGGATATGGTGGTGGGAGGAGGGATAAATAATTTCAACTGCTCTCCAGGAAACAGTCAGTGCAAACTGTAAGCTTATTACTTTAAATGCTTGTGTTTCTGTGTCATTACTTGACCTAGTAATAAATAGGAATTTGATGCATGCCTTATACTATGAAAGATGGTGTCACCCATGTAGAAGTCCTGAGGAGAGGGGTTGAACATGGACACATATGAATTTGATAGCTGTGTTTAAGTATTTGAAGTTTTCTCATATAAAGCATTAGACCTGTGAAGGCAATACTGGGAGGTCAAAGTTCTGAAGAATAAATTTTATACTTGATGTCAGAGGAAACTTCATGACAATTAGAGCAGAATAGAAATGGACTACCTTAATAGTGTCACTCATGTTGAAGTCCTGTGGAGCAAACTTCCAAGACACTAAAGCTTTTAAGTTACTTACTCAAAATTACACAGCTAGTAAGTAAAATCTGAGGCCAGATTTGAACTTAAAAAGATGTCTTCCTGATCTCAAGCCCTGATTCCAACCCCTCGAGGTTCCAAGTAAAATGGAATAGACCTGTACAACAGAGACTTGGACCAGAAAAAACATGTTTCACTGATATTAAACTATATATTTACTTACAATAATTTTTGTCCAATTCTAAAGTATCCAGTTTGAGATTGAGAGGAAAGGCAAATTAACTCAAAAGGGAAAGGAGATCATTCATACACGAAACTCCTAATGAGCCTGGGGATAGACTTAAGAAAATGAGTCAGTAGCAATGAGAGATTAAAATCAATATGTTGTTCACAGAAAAGCAACTAACCAATACTCCCATTGGCTATGCGTATACTATAGGATTTTTCTAGAAACTCATGTCAACTTCAGCAAGAGCCAAAGTTGCAGTGATTTGCTCAAAGTCACACATTGTAAGTGATGGAGATGGAATGAATATTTAGCTAATCTGAGTATTAGTGTTATTTTTCTTCCAGTACAGAGAAGTAATCTAGTTGTTAACATACACAAGAGCTAGTCAAAATCTTTTAACAATGGAAGGATGATATATAAGAGGGAACAGATCTAAGAGATCATGTAATCCAATCTTTGCATTTTACAGTTGCAGAAACTGATGAATGAGAACATGAAATAGTTTTTCCATGGTCACACATCTAATAAATTTTAAAGGTAGAATATGAACCCAGGTCTTCTGACTCTAATGTCAGTACTCTTTCCGTTAAACCAAACTGGGTGTTTTACTTGTTTTATTTTTATAGTATTTTACTTTTGGCGGTGATTCGAAATTTTAAATATTTTTGAGGTCAAATAGTGGCAATTAAAGTTGAAGAGTAACTGCTAATTGGATAAAAAATAAAAGAAATAGAATTCCACTATGACTCAGCTTAACCCACCTTCAATTCAAACATCTTACCATCTGATTATTTAGTTAGGGGTTGTTATTTGGGTCAGAATCACAGAAGGCATTTGTACTGGCTTGCTTATCACAGAAAATTCATTAAATCCCTGTTAGGAAAGCATATTGAGGAGGGATGTGAGAAGAGAAGATATAGTAACTTATGGAAGTTCCAAGTAAACAAAGTCATTCCAAGTCCCAAGACACTACTGCCCATTTTCCATTTGTTGATAAGGAGAACAAAGGTATATGTGGCTCCAACTAGAGCTCTACTAATGAATTTCCAAGCTAGGAGGAGGTCTAGATGATTACATGCTTCTCTCTTGGGCCACTCTTAAGATTCATAGAATTCAGCTATGCCTCAGAGGGTGCTAGTAATAAATTTTCAGGATTATGGAGACGATGAGCTAGAGCAAATGCATATATTCATATACTATGCATTCTGATTCAGTTTTCTACTTTTAAAAGGCATGGGAGATCTAACAAGGATTGGAGAAAGACCAAGTACAATGGGACCCATCACTTACTACCAGTCTTACTACCCAAAACCTAAGGGTGTGATATTGCTTTGTCTTCCTACTTTAACTCTCAAATGATTCAAGAGCAAGTGCAGGAGATATTGCCACTGTATTAAAAATATAAAATCTGGAAAATAAAATTATCGTTAGAAAATGAAATTCTTGAATAAAAACAAAATGAATATCTATTTTTGGTAAAGTCTTTTTGGGAAGTACTGAATATTGCAATAATTTAATAAGGAAAATAAAGTGTTCATATATTTGATTTTAATGGATTTTATTGAAAATAAAAGAAGATAGTGGGCCTAAAGTCAGGGATCGAAAATAAACTTTAAGTAACCATGATTCTGTGTGTGTATGTGTATTTAGCTAGAAAAAGAATTCCCAAATGCTACATCTAAAATTATTAAACTGAAGAATCAGTAAAATGGCAGTTTCCACTTAGACCATTCATATTAATCACAGTTGCCAAGCTTATACAATAGTGACAGGTGGTTTTATGTACCCTATGTAATTTTACTTTATAAATATTTATAAGTAATGTAGTTTAAGTTTTAACAGCTTCTCTGTAAATGTATCAAAGCAATACAGTCTAAGTAGCAAAAAGTCACCATACTTCAAAAGAAACATTTTCTATGTTATAAATGAAATGCAAAAAAGTTATTATTAGAGGAATTAAAGAAACTCTAGGGGAATTCTGAAACTGTTAATTACTATCAGCAGTAGAATAAAAGTGAAATTAATTTTTAATGCAATCACCACTGGCATTCATATCTTTTTTTCCCCCTTTCTTGTTCTTTTGTATATTACAACACAAGAGTATTACTAAACCTTGTAAAACATCAAAGGAAAAAAGTTTTAAATTAATTGTTTTGTAATAGACAATAGTAGTTTGCTTAATAACTAACTTGTGAACAAGCAAGCATGAAAAATTATAGAATAATACCATGCATGTTAATTCAGTATTCTCTTTTTTAAAAAGGAGGGCAGCTAGGTGGTACAGTGGATAGAGCACCAGTGCAGGAATCGAGAGGACCTGAGTTCAAATCTCACCTCAGACATTTGACACTCACTAGCTGTGTGACCTTGGGCAAGTCACTTAACCCCAATTGTCTCATCCTGGGTCATCTCCAGTCATCCTGATGAATATCTGGTCACTGGATTCAGATGGCTCTGGAAGAGAAGTGAAGCTGGTGACCTGCACAGCCCTTTCTCACTCAAAACAAAGTCAAGTGCAAGTCATGTCATTATTTCTCTGATGGCATGGTCTTCTTTGGCAACGAAGGATGAACACACACACACACACACACACACACACACACACACAGTTTTAAAAAAGGAAAAAAAAACCTGGCATAATGGTAAAAAAGATAGCAATTTTAGTGGTTACCAATAGCCATACCTCAGTCTTGTCACATCTACCACTAACTAGAAAGCCCCATTAAGACCTCCTTTAGCATACTATATTAATAATGTTTAGTATTACTGATATTCTTTCAGACCTATTAGTGGCTATAATCAAACTCAATGCTAAACGGCTTCTATACTGAGAGGCTGCCTTACAGACAAAGCAAAGACAACAGATCTATTTCTCTCCCTTAACATTTGCTGCAGTTCAGTTGTGACAGAATTTTTGTGGCCCTGTGAATCATAGTACTTCAATATATGCCAAAATAATGGGATTTTCTTGACAAAGTTTGTGGAGTGATTGTCATTTCCTCCTCTAGTGGATTAAGGCAAACATGTTAAATGATTTGCCCAGGGTCACATAGCTATTAAATGTCTGAGATCAGTTTTGAATTCAGGTCTTCCTGACTCCAGACCTAAAGACCTATGCACTGAACCACCCAGCTATGCTAACACCTAGGTGCCCACTATGGGAGGAACCAGTGACAACCCCATTTCCTTTCCTTTATGTTTTATGAAGGTAGCTGAGTTATTTTGAGTAATATAGTTCAACTACTCTAATGGAAAGGTAGAAGATGGAGGTATAATCAGAGAAAGAGTGGGATTCTCCCTCAGCCTTTGGTTCAGAAGAGAGTGAAGATGTGAAGGAGGAAAACATTAGCTGGAGAAATGGTAATACATCACTTTAAGCCTACAAAATTAAGAGTGAAGCAATGTAAGATTTCTCTCCATAAGTGGCAAGAGAAAAATAAATAAGCATGCTGTTGAAAGATATTTCATATATCATAAACAATTACTTATAAACAATTCACATGTAAACCTGCTTATTAAATGCAAGGGCAGAGCCGTTTCCGTGGAAACTGGGAGAACTCTCTTGTGTGAAGCTTGAGTTTAAGGTGTTTCTGAACTGTAAACATATGCAGAACTTTTTCCCATGTGAGCTGTTTGTCAGAGAGCTAGGTCTCTCTGAAAAGGTAGCAAGTTTTGTCTGTTTGAAGCTGATCAGTTACCTACTGGTGAAGAAAGGAAGTGTGAGCTAGAAGAAAAGATAAAGCAAAAAGAAAAAGAAAACGTTAACTGTTAAGGCTCTAAGAAGGCAGTCTAATGAGTAGAATGATCAGGTGATTATCAAACTTAGAAAAATAATTTTAAAAATATTCTAGACACCTTTATTTCTTAGGAGAGAGATCATTGCTTAGTTAAAAAGGCAGAAAAAATATAAAATCACCCTACTGTCCTGCAATAATGTTTTTCCTTCATAAAATAAAGTTTCTTTTTTTTTCCTGGCCTAACGTAAGGAATAATAGAGTTCCACTAGTAGATTAATCCTTAACTCATCATAGTAAGCCTAAGAGTAAAGATCCATAGAATACATCAGCCATACCAGTAAAGAATGACATAATATTTGAGTGGGTAGCATGCCTCACCAGCTACCTAAACGCTGATGCACACAGTTAAGACAGAGAAGACAACGATTCATTTCTTGGATCATGGGTATGTGGGGACACAGTTTTCAGTTTTCCATTTACAAAAGTTAGAGTACAGCTATGGCAAGATTTGTCTCCACATGGGGTAAATGTTGAAAAATATAAAGAATGTTCTCTTAAAAGACATTTCATGCATCATAAGCAGAATTACTTGTAAACCTTCCATATGCGCACTTAAAAGTTGCAGTGAAGAGAGTTTTAAAATGCTTAGAGCTATATATAAATGACTACAGATAAATTGCTCTGGGACCATAAACTTTAATCAGCTTGATTTAGTAAGAGTCATCTTAAGATGGCATTGACAACAACATCAGTGCTTCTGAATTCAACCACATTGATGAATTTTGGTGAATAAAGCTGCCTGACTTTTATGATTTGATTTTTTTCACCTTTGCTCATTGTTTATGTACATAGGAGACAGTCAGTCCATAATGATTAATCCCCTAAAATGTGACCTTTGGCAATGCACTTAACCTCACTGGGTCCCAGTTTTTTCCTTTGTAAAATGAGGGTATAGAAACAGGTGATCAATAAAGTTTCTTTCAGGTCAAAATACTGTACCCTTATTTTAACCTCTATGTGGTACTCACTGCTACTCAGTGGTAAGTGGGCCTTGTACATATCCTGCTATGATTAAAGTGTTGAATGTCAAGGTCCTTTAATACTCCAGTACCATCTCTCTTTGAGGAAATACCAGTGGGTAGGGGTGGGGTTTATTCATCAATCTACCCAATCAAAATTAACTTTGAATTAATTCCACCTCTTTTTGTACATTTCAAGAGTGACAGTCATGTAACCTAGGTACAATGACACAGAAAACGCCATATGCTGGAATGCTGCTTATAGCATTTTTATTTTAGCATAATAAAATCAACATATACTATCATAGCATAATATATGGACTATTGGAAGTCTCTTTATAAGCCATCTAGAATAATATCCTCATTTTATGGATGAGGAAACTTGAGGTTTAAGTTACTCATGAAAGACTGTTTAAGGAGCAAGTGGTTCAGCAGAGATTCCAAACCAGGTTTTCTGACTGGAATCCTTTCCCTCTTTCTACTACATAATTTTATTAAATAATAGTTCCTTTATCTGTAAAATAGGAATAATACCAACATCCACCTCTCAGTTTGTTATTGAGTAATTTAAGTGCTTTGCAGACCTTAATTTTCTGTAAAACAGTTGTTGTTACTATTGATAATATTAACAAGGAGATGATCCATAATAAGATACAGTAAAAATCTACTGAGAAGCTAAACCCCAGAAGTCATTCTTAACATTGGATCAATTTGGACCAAAGAGTTTCAAGTAAAGTATAATGAAATATTTATTAAGCAAGCAACAGAATAGAATAACCCAATTCCTACAGGATGTTTTATTTACACTTTCCATAGGATCGATCATCTCATGCAAATTTAGAAACTCAGAATCATCACTATATCCACTATTCCTTAATGTCTCTGTATTCTAAAGATGCTTGATAAATGTTTAATTGAGTTTTGTTTACTCAGTTACTAGAAAGTAAAAAAATAAAATAAAAATAACTTAAGGTCAATTACCTAAACCTAGGTAAATAGTGGGAGGAAAAAAGTGCAAACCTGTTGACAAATAATTTTTGTCTTGAATTATCCCAAATACTATATATGTAAAGTGATTAGCACAGTTCTGCCAAATAGTAGGTCCTTAATGAGTGCTTATTTCCTCCCTCTCATTACAGGAAAGAGAACTGGATTTCTCCCTGTTGCCTGGCTTGATTTAGGCAACAATAATGTATAGTCACTGAATTCAAAACTCTGGAGATTTTTAGCTGTTGTCATAGGATAGCCTAATCACACCACAAATTCAAAGCAATATTTAAGCTACAGAAAAAAAAACCCATTAATCTGTCTATGCTGTGGTCCAATTTCTTCAGGTTATTAGAGACCATTATAATGAATGTCAAAACAGATTCTTCCTAGCAATAATACAGTTAGAATTAAGAAAGATTTTTATAGGAAGCAGTCACAGACATTTTATCTCTTTAGATATTTCAAACTTTTCTATTTCAGAATTTGAAATGAAATTAAAATCATATGCCATTGTATTATTGGGCAAATAGTCACATTTTAGTTTAGCGCACTGGGATGGTGGCTAGTAGTCTTATCATTCACTTTATACTGTATGCCTGAGAATTCAAAGAAAGAGACCACATTGACTCTATCATCATTTTGCATTTGTCCCAAGAATGACAGATATACAGTTCTTTAAGGTTGGCAAACAACTTTACATACATGAAAGGAACTACCTCAATTAATGATATACTGCTGTATTATTGTACTGAGAGTTAAATTTTACTTCTATGCCTTTAGAACATCAAACTAATGACTAATAGTGTAATTTTTCCTGCTTCTGTTAAACTATTACTGACCTTTTAAATATTTCATTTATTTGTGAAGACAATAAAATGGAATAAAACATATTATCTACATTTTTCTATATACCCACTTATGTTTTTCTCTCAATAAATCTTCATTCATTAATGATGAATAAACTCATCTAAGACTGTAGCAGACATGAATTTATAGGATACATGAGGCAGCATGGCATAATGAACAGAGAGTGGTATCTGAGTTAGAAATTCCCACCTTTAAAACATATCAACTGTGGGGAACTAGGGTGCTTGGGCAAGCAGAGCAACACACGGGGCTGAAGGGTAGGGGTGTACATATATATACCATGGCAGAGTCACAGCAGCTGCGGGTGCAAAAGCCAGTGGACACCAAGGTGAAAGGGCTGGAGCAAGAGAATATCTACAAAATGCAGGGTACCATGTTCTGGTGCAGTGCCAGCTTCTATGAAGATACTCAGGCCTCCATGTAGCAGGTTCATCAGCACATTGAACACTGCCATGCTCCCTTGGCCCAGACATAAGCTCTTGTGACTGGTGAGCTGGATAAATTCCAGGACTGCCTGGCTCGATGCACCACCATGCACTACAATGACAAAGCCAAAGATGTGACAGATGCTGTGAACAAGGAGCAGCAGGTGAATGGGCAGCTAGAGTCCTGTGTGAACAAATGTGTTGATAACCACATGCACCTCATCACCACCATGACCAAGAAGATGGAGGATTCCCTGGCATCTGTTGCAAAATAGAGTCATTGTCAGTAGTCATCTGGGGTGGAAGAATGGGTCTACATGGAAAAATGTATGGAAATTTTTACCTTTCAGTGAAAAATTCAAGAATGAAGAAATTGAAATTTGTAGCAAGTTTAATAATACCTTTATGGGAATTTCACATCTGCCTCTGGACTCTGTTGGTTCCCTTATATATTTTAGTCCATAGGTGAAGAAATGGAAGAAATTGATGATCAGATCTGGATTAATGATAGCATGGAGAGCTAATAGTACTCAGGCATATCCCTTCAGTGGAGATGACCCTTCTTCTATGTGTTGGAGCCCTCAATGGCTTTCAGCTAGTTCAGAGGTATTCCATTCCTAGAAGCTGGAATAACCCTTTGGGTTTATAAGTATTATCAGTTCTCTTCTCCAACCTACCTCCTATCTGGTAAGAATCCCTAAGGTAGCTCTCCACTTTTGTTTGGTCCCAACTTCAAATTCTGCCTGATTGAACCATTTCCCATAGACCAGAATGCAGCAACCAGGAGTTCACTACTGACTGAAAAAGAGAAACACAGTTTTGCTTTTCTCCCCAGTACAAGAACTGTCATTCAGGGGAGAGTGTGGAGAAAGAGGGTTACCTGAATTAGAGCACTGAGTAGCTCCTAGGTGATCTTTCCTTTGATGAAGACAGAGCTCATGTCAATTTTCACTGGGACATCAAGCAAGAACATAAGTGGAAAATCTCCCACTAGGCATGTGAAGCTCAGGTTCCTTCACTTTGGCTTTTCTAGAACTGCTGCTCAGGTTACTTTTTCTTGCCCTTCTAGAAGGCACTTCAGGGGCAACAATTCAGCTAAAGGATTTTTTGAGACTAACATGAATGGTTTTGAGTTAAGGCCAAAGAAAACTTCTCTTTGATTGCAGAACAGTCTTAAGCCACTTGCTTACTGGAATGGTGAATGGCTTGTTTGAGGAAAAGTTAGTTTTCCCCAAAGCAGAAAAAGATGTGATACAGATTCTGGCACTGCTCATCTGCAGTCTTCAACAGAAACAACTTGTTAAGAGGACCCTCTTAGGACAGGAAAGAGTAGAAAACAACTTAAACTTCTAAGCAGGTTGCAAGGGAGAGCTCTTTTCTATCCCTGAGTACAGAAGGCAGCTAGCACCAATTATCCAGTATTAACTGTTGGTTAAAACTTTGAGCAACATGCTAATACCAGGCATTATGTTGGAAGAGATATTATTTTCTTTATACCAATTTCTTACTGAATGCAATTAACATAGCCTTCCTGTTCAGTGTTTCAGGACTATGTTATATTTTCCTAGTGGTTTGATGAAAAATATTTGATTTTTTTTTACTTCAAAAAAACTTATTGAATGTGAGTCTGCACAAGTCATGTAACCTCTCAGTGCAGAAGGTTGCTCTTTGAGACTGTAGATTGAAGGATTGGTGCCAATCTGAATTGATAATTTCTTCACCAAGAGCTCCCTACATTCATGAAATTATAACTCTGGTCCTACCCTACACTACATCTTACCCTGCCCCAAAAGAACTGTTAAGTATTGAAAAAAATCACAGAAGTGATACCTGATATATTCAGACATATACTATCATGATCCTAACTATGTATAAGTTATTTCTAAAAGAAAATAGGTTTCTTGTTTACTGATTCTATACACTAAAAGGACCTAGATCCTCAGCATAGATTCTTTTTTAAACTAAAAAAAAAAGAGATAAACGTTAGAGACAATTTCATCCAACCTCTTCATTTTCAAGACAAGGAAATTTGATTCTGTATGCATTAAATCAGTGCTTCTTAAACTGTGGGTCATGACTCCCTTATGGGGAAACAGAAAAACACATGGAGACTTAAAATAAAGGGTTGGAGCAGAATCTAATATGTTTTAACTAAACTTTTAGAAAAAAAAAGACAGAAGTAGCAACAATGACCTCACACAAAGGAAAAGCAAAAATAGGCCTAATTAGAAGAGAAGTTCAGGGAATTACATTATGCTAAAAGGTACCATAGAGGACAGGATGCTGGGAAGATGATGGAGTAGGTCAGAAAATTCCAGGCTACTCAAGCCCCACAAAAGAAATGAAGGAGCACCTCACAGTGAATACTGAGTGGTAAAAATAAGAGTAGGAGCAGAGTAGACATCCTCCTGAGACAAGTGGAAAATATCTGAAGCAAAGTCCCAAGATGAAAATTGGACCCTGGAAAAATTAAACACCTCCAGAATAGGTCCTGGTTTTGCTTAAAAAACAAGTGGCAAGCCCTGGATTTAACTGAGTTGGGAGGCTACCTCAGCACCAGATACAGGAACTTTGACTCCTGGGAAAGTGAGTGGTATTGGGCATCTGAGCCAAGAAAGTTTGAGTTAATCTCTGCTGACAAGGAATGCCACACCCAGCTATGCTATATATATATGTATATACCTATATATATAGGTATATATATACCTATATATATATAGGAACCAGAACATACCTGGTGAGTGCAGAAGCAGTGCAGCAGGGATGCTCCTGGCTGTGGGCACTTAGAAGAAGCTGGAGGTGTTGGTTCCAGTTCTAAGCCAGAGGGAAGAACTGAAGACCAGTGGCACCAGCCCTCATATCCCAGGACTAGAAAGGATTATAAAAACCAAGCTACTACAAATAAAGAAAAAAATGCACAAAGGAGAAAAAATCCAACAAGGCAGTAAGACATTACTACGGAAACAGAGAAGACAGGGGTTCATCTTCAGAGAAGCATACTTAAGCAAAGAAACCCTCTTCTGTCCCAGAGAGTAATGTCAGACTGCCTGCTCAACAAGAATTCATAAAAGAACTTTAAAAAATTTAAAAATAAAATGAGAGAAATTGAGGAAAAATTAAAACAAAAAAAAATCCAGAAAAACAAGATTATGGGAAAAAAGGCAACTAATTAGAAAAAAATAATCCAGAATCTTAAGGGAGAAAAAGACTCTTTGAAAATTAGAATTGGGCAAAGGGTAGCCAGAAAAGTTATGAGATCAAGAAATAATAAAACACAATACTAAAAAAATGAAAAAATAGAAAATAATGTGAAAGGTCTCTTAAAATAAAAACAACTGATCTACAGAATGATCAAGAAGAGAAGAGAAAAGAAATAATCTGACTACATGAAGGCTATGCTGAGAAAAGGGATCTTGATACAATGATACCAGAAAATTATCATGAAGTGTTAGAACAAGAGGGGACAGTGGTAACAGAAAAAAATCCATTGATCACCACCTGAAAGAGATCCTTCGGGGAAAGTCTATAGGAATATTATAGTCAAATTCCAAAACCCCTTGCTAAAGGAGAAAATATTATGACCAAGAAGCAAAAAACAATTCAAATATTTCAAATATTCAAATTGTAGTGGTGCTACAACTAGAATCACACATAACCTAGCAATAATGACTCTATATATCACTATATATCAAAAGGCAAAATAACTGGGGTTCTGGACAAAAATATCATACCCAGAAAAGCTAAACATAATACTGAATGAAAGAAAAGAATAATGATTTGTCAGACTTTCAGGACTTTGTTCAAAAAATCCCTGAAATTAATGGAAGATTTGACATACAAAAAGTAAGAGAAATTTAAGGTACATACCTAAGACTAATTACAAGGGGCTCAATAAGGGCAGAATGTTTATCTTTTATGTATGTAAAATATGAAACATATGTCTTCAGATTGTTATTAGTAATTGGATAAATTCATAAGAAAGGTTGGAGTAGGCCTGTATCCCAAAGAGAGCAAAGAAAAAGGAAAACAACTTATATGTAGAAAACTATTTGTATCAGCTCTTTTTGTAGTAGTAAAGAATTAGAAATTGAGGGAGTTGGGGGCAGAAAAAGAATTTGGAACTCAAAATTTTAAAAAAGAATGTTTAAAAAAATAATCAATATTTTTAAAAAACTCTACCAGACATCAATGTATAGAACTGTTTTCTCTCTGGGTTATTTTATTCTAATATGAGTAGAAAGAAGACTTAAATAAAATAAAATGTTAAAGCTACTGTTTCTTTTCTAAACACTAAATTCTGTCTTTTCTTCCTGTTTCATGGGACATAATAGTGCTTCATTGTGCAAAGCTTTAGAGGGGAAAGTTAGACTCCTCAACTATCTGCTTTCACCAGTATAGGCATAAGGGTATAAGTACAAAGTAGAGAGATATTCCTGCAGACCTGTCTCCCCTTTTGTAAGGAAACTTCTCAGGAATTTATGTGGTCCAAACTCTTATCCATGAGTTGATTGTATTTGCTTTTCACTGCATATTTGCTATCTTTTCATCTACTCCTTTGACAATCATGCCGTTAACTGAAAGATTAACATAGATGATAGATAAATAGATAGATAGATAGATAGATAGATAGATAGATAGATAGATAGATAGATAGATAGATAGATAGAAACACAGATAGATAGATATGAAATTATGTTTTAAGAACTAGAGATCGGGAAGGTTTTTCTTTTTATATTCTTGTTAGAAATTAACCTTAATAATTGTTTGTGGAGTGGGGGGGTTGCCATGAAAATGATAAAGCTACCCATTGTGGTTTAAAATGAGTTTTGTAATTGAATAGAAAGTATATATTTATTCAGTTTTCTTCTCAAACTTTATGCTGGATTTTAGTAAGATCCTTCTTCTTAAACCTTCACAACATCAGTACAGGTTGCTTGTCTTCTGTGTCAGCCCTTTTATTTCTTTACGATAAAATTATCTTTCCTTTTCTTGAATTGTCTGAAGTCAAACTAATGCCATTTGGCCCTTAGAGGCTACTGTGAAGCAGCAGGAGGATGCCAGGGAAGTCAAGGTATCATGAACAGCCATGCCTGACTTTGCAATGGTAAGTTTCTTTTCCTTCAGGATTTGTCAATTTTGATTTTTCAGTTCAGTCAGCAAAGGCATATGCTGTTTGTTTCCTGTCTGAACTACAAAATAAAGGGTCATTTTCTCTTCCAAGGTGACAAGTTTGAAAAAAGAACCTCTAACTTCCCATAACTGCTTGTTATATTTTCTGCCTGGGTGGCATGAACTTTAGATAGTGTACTTATAAACTTATGACCTAAGAAGTCCTTTTAGTCAGTGTGTAATGGGCTAGGAATATTGCTAGACATTCTACTGATTGACCATATCTGAGGATCACAGGATTTGGAGCTGGAATAGACCTTAGAACTTATATAGTTCAAGTCCTTCAATCTCAAGATGGAAAATCAAGACACAAAGAGTTAAGGGGATCTGTGAATACCAAAAATGAAACTCAGACTCAAATGTTCTAAATTCAGTGCTCTTAACACAATTATGGGGTAGTAATGATGTTAATATAATATAGTAGGTAAGAAATGGAGCTACAGAGTGTATCTCAGGTCTTATGAAAATAGAAGCAAGTGTAAAATACAGCTCAATTGTAGCATTTCGTAGTGCTGAAACAGAAAAAAAGAGAGAGAAAAGCTCCTAATGAAATAATAAATTTTCTATGTATGTTTTAAAGGAAGAAATAGACAAGAATCATGCAAGATAAGAAGGCATGAGTGAGTTTTGATGTACTCTAGAGTGGTAGAAAGTACTATTACCAAAGAACTCACTGAGCCAAAGTATTCACATATGAAAGCAGATTTGGAAGGAAAATAAAAAGTAATAATGTGAAGCATGGAAAGTATTGTTCCATCTATAAGCAGTAACACAATGCTGAAACTAAATTTCAGTTACAGATTTCTGATATTTCTTTGTATATATGTAAGCATTTTTCTCTTAATTTTCTGTCAAAGTTAGACTTGACCTTTAAAAATGCACATTTACTCAATTATTTATCAAACATAAAAATACGAAATGGGCATCTATGTTATGCTTCATGTTGTTCCAGGATGGGGTTAGGATATCTCCCACGGTTTTATAATGCAGAAGAGTTCAATAATACAGTAACCTGAAGTTATTGGAAAACCTTTGTAGTTAAGAACTCAGAGCATAATCCGACAAACTGTTACTATGGTAGAAGGTTATTCATTGTCCATTTGGCATTCCTACCTCCTGTATATCCTTTTTGTTGAATCGGAAAGTTGAATATGTTTATAGTTGCAAAGTACTTATGGTAGCATTAACAGAAGATTCATATACATTATACACATATGTATATATACATACATATACACACATGTATAGTATGTACATTATACACATGTGTATATGTATGTATTGAGATACATGTGTGCATATGTGTGTATATGTATATGTGTGTATAAATGTGTGTGTGAATATATATATGTGTATATATATATATGTGTGTGTGTGTGTGTGTGTGTATGTGTATGTGTATTTAAACCTCCATTATGCTAATCACCTAAAGGTACCTTCTTCCTATTCCAAGCTGGAATTGCTCTTCTGGACATATTTCCCTATTCAGCAATACTCTTATTGTTCAGTGACTCATCAAAATAGATTGTGTTAGTCATTTGATGCTTCAGCTGACAAATTTGAGAGAACATGAGTTATCTAAAATAAGGGTAAAAGCCAGAAGGCTGGCTTTAGTGGAAAACATTTTATTTTTAGAATATTTTCAATTCCTTTTATAGCTAGAATATTCTGATGGCAGAAGTAGGAGGTAAACATTTCTGGTCTAAATATTCCTCAAGAAAAATACACTACTAACTTTTCCTTTTTACCTTTTCTCCCTTCTGATAAGTACTGAGTATATAAATTTTTAACTGAGGGTTATTTCTGAAAATAATTTCAATGACTGAGAAAAAGTCGATACTATTCACTGACACCAGTTTCCAGGAAATCTCAAACAAATAAAGCAATGGTTAAATCTTACCTTTCTTGTTCTCTTTGAAGTTGATACTTGACCTTTCATCCTCTTTTCTCTTTCTAACTACATTTTCAACATTACTCATCTTTTATAACAAAATTATGCAGACTGTCCTCTCATCACCCTTTTGTCCTTATTGTGCTCTGCTCCTCAGGGAGTGATAGATCCTTTTTCCTGAATGTTTCAGATTCCCTACTTGGGTATTCTGAATACAGGCCTATCCTTTTCAGACACTGCTCTAGACTTGCTCTTTTCATCAACCACTCTCTTTTTAAATTTTGTCTGTCTTGTTCCCGTTCTCCAGAGGATTTTCTTTCACTTTGTAAAGGATTAGATAAGCTATAATAGTTGAATGAGTCCTGAATTTGGAGTAATTGGACCTTGGTTCAAATCCCAGCTTTGCTATGTATAACCATATGACTTTGGACTAATAGTTTCATCCTTCTGGTCTTTAGTCTTTAAAATGAGAGGATTAAATACAATTATCTGTGTGGCCTTCTAGTTTTCTATCTATATTTTTGAGAACTTATTTACACAAAGATGTTAATGACTGATGATTTAATGCACTACCCTTTCCTTAGCTGTTTTATAAACCAGACAGATTTAAGAGTCCTACCAAGTTGGTAATAATAATTTCTAGCTTTTATTTTATTTTATTTTATTTAAGGTTTACCAAGCACTTAATATATGTTGTCTCATTTTTATCCTTACAATAAGCCTACAAGGTAGGTACTACTATTAGCCTCATGTTACAGAGGAGGAAGTAAGGAAAACAGAAGCTGAGTGATCTGTGAAGGTTTCCACTGCTATTAAGTATATGAGACAGAATTGGAACTCCCCTTTTTCTGATTCCTGGTCCAACACTATTCACTGGACTACCCTGCTGCTATGGCAGGGAATATTGTTTTGGTCAGAGATGCCAAGTTCTTGGTTGCTCTCTAATACTGTCTACTCTATTCCATTGACTCATCTTAATTTGAGACATTTCATTTTTCCCTAATATCTCTAACAAAAGGTGGTAGTAACTGAAGGAAAAGGATGATAGGAGCACAGATTTTGAGCTATGAGATACATTAGAAATCTAGTTGAAGCTGAGGAATTCTTAGCCATTTGTATGTGCCATGGGCCCTTTGGCCATTTGATGATATATATCTGGTGTAGCCTCTTGAACTTTTCTCAGAATAATGTTTTCAAATAATTGAAGAAAATGTTAAATTTTGAACAGAGGGTTAGCGAAATTAAAGATGTATTTCTTTTCTCATCCACTTTCTTAAAACCCCTTCAATCTATCCATGGACCCTTTCAAGAACTCAAGATTAAGAACCTTGACCTAGATTAATCCTCTGACTGAAGCTTAATGAAATACAGCAACTTTCTCAAGATTATACAGCTGGTAGATTCAGGATTTGAACCCAGGTCATAAATTCTTTTGAATCTGGATCCATTGAATTTTCCATAAACCTTGTTGCTTCTACAAGGAAAGAACACTCTGTTATTTAAATCATCTACTTAATATTAATCTGAAAAAAAAGCTTTTGTGAGAAAAGGGATTAAAACTACTAACTAAAATGAGGTTTAAGCTCATTTGTGAGTTTCATTTGTTCATGCTCACCTTTGTACTTCAAAGTGGTTAATAGAAAAGTGACTGTGCACTTCTCATATCATTAATAAGTCCCTGTTCATATCTGAATAGCAATGTTTCCCTTAAACATAACCTAATACTTCATATGGCCTTTCCAGCATTATTCTTCATTAAAGGCTGTCCAGTTACAATTTATTATCACCAGTTGCTCTAGCTCAGGCTACTCAGCAGATTATTGCATGTTCAAATAAAATAGTTACTTTTTTACCCATGCATTGTGGTACCAAATAAATACCATATGAGTGACTGTTGGCTGTTAAGAACAGAAATGTATTCCTACCACATCAAAGTCTTATCTAACAGGTGCATATTGTTTGGAGATTTTTTTTCAGGAGTAGAATTTCTATTATTGTGACTAGATAACTTAGCACACTCAAATTAAAAAAAAATGGTCATTTTTTTGTTTGTGTTACTGGTCTATATGTGAACTAGAGAGTATTATCATTTTCAGACAGTAGACCCAAATAACAAGGAAGCATGTTGGGGAAGTGTCCAATTTATAGGAAGATAATGAAACGTGTGTTTTATGAAGGACAAGTGAATTTTCTCAAGGTTTATTCTTAAGGGAATCGTGTCTGCTTGACAAAGTACACTCAGAAAGCAAAATCTATACTCTTCCACAGCAGACACTATAAAAATGCAAATTAGGGTTGAAACATGCTTTATTCATGAATTTCTTAAAGTACTGCATTTGAATCCTTAAAAAAAAATACAAAGCTAAAGACAGTTTTCATTTAAAAAGCCAAAAAAAAATATGTATTTAAAGGGATAAATTATACATAGGCATGATTTATAATTTATTGGTCATAAAAGATTCATCAAAGACACAAGAAGAGTGGTATGTATGCAAATAGAAAATGCAAAATAAACATATTTCTATAACCTCTGCA
This sequence comes from Notamacropus eugenii, assembly GCF_028372415.1. Lineage (NCBI taxonomy): Eukaryota > Metazoa > Chordata > Mammalia > Diprotodontia > Macropodidae > Notamacropus > Notamacropus eugenii. The sequence goes on along the minus strand of NC_092877.1, from coordinate 182,465,403 downwards.
ACAACAAAACAGGGCATGTTTCTTGGTTTTCCTTTTTAATATGGTCCCAACTCAAAATAAACTACCTTGAAATAGCAAGGCCCAAGGTGTTGCTATTTGCATGATATCAAGTCAAAGTATCTTTACATGTGTGTTGGCCTTTTTTGTTCAATTCTGCAAAAATCTAGTTAATGGCGATGTGTACATGAAGACTATTGCTTTTTTGTGGAGTTATGATTTATTCTTGACATTTCTATATAGAATAGGTTAGGTTTAATAGTATGGGGGAGAGAGAGAGAGAGAGAGAGAGAGAGAGAGAGAGAGAGAGAGAGAGAGAGAGAGAGAGAAACTAAAAGGCAATTTAAAATTTTCAACTCCAGCACCCTTTGCCCTATCACCTGAGCCTGTGTGCAGAATTTGGAAACCTTTCTGTCTTTCGACTCTCAGATTCTTCCTCCTCAGGTTTATACTAATGAGAAACAGAGCCTGTGACTAGGTCTGCTAAAGAAAATTACAACTGTAGTTAGAAAATTAATGGACTATATCTTTGGTGCTGATTCACTCAGGATTAGTCATTAGCTTGAAGAAATTGGCTACATTTATGACACTGCTACACATCCATTTTGGCAATATACCATAAATAAAAAGAGAGAAAACTCAGCACACTTGCTAATAAATAAAACCGTTAACCATATTAAATGTGTGTGTACATATGTGTGTATAGGTTTTCTATGAGTACATTGCATACTTATTACTCTATAAACAAAGGATAGGGTTAGAATAACAAAAAAAATTGTTTCATGACTTTGATTACCAAGCTGTTAATACAAAGACAAACTTTTTTGTCTTCAAACAGTATATGGGTTAGTGAAGTCTATAGATAGAGCCTTTAAGGATTCTGCTAACTGCTGCCAACTTAATTTGAAAAATAGATGGCACTAGAAAACTTTTATTCTTAAGCTATTCCATAGTACTATAAAACACCCCACCTCCACCCAAAAAACACTTATTATGTAGTTGGTACTGGATGAAAACAAAAAAGAATTTTAGTTGATGGGTTGCATTTTAAAAATCCTAGTCTTTCATCCCCTCATCATTTAACTATGTGACTTCATGTGAGTTGACTTCAATTTTACTATCTATTCATCTATTGGATAGTTTAGTTATAGATGTAGAACTGAAAGGAACTTTAGAAGTCCCATAGTCAAACTCTTTCATTAAGCAGATGACAAAACAGAAGTACGGAGAGGTTAAGGTGACTTACCCTGAGACAAATTCACAATGGATGAGTCATAAATTTCATAAAAAATTCTCTGGTTCCAAATGCAGTGATCTTTTTTTTTTCTTTTTCTTTTTATTCTCTTTTTTATTTTGTTTTTAATTTTTTTATTTTTTATTTTATTGTTTAATTTTTATTTAACTTTTAACATTCATTTGCACAAAATTTTGGGTTCCAAATTTTCTCCCCATTTGTCCCCTCCCCCCACCCCCAAACATGGAGCATTCTAATTGCCTCTGACACCAGTCTGCCTTCTCTTCTATCATCCCTCCCTTCCCTTGTCTCCATCTTCTCTTTTGTCCTGTAGGGCCAGATAATTTTCTATACCCCTTTACCTGTATTTCTTGTTTCCTAGTAGCAAGAACAGTGCTTGACAGTTGTTCCTAAAACTTTGAATTCCAACTTCTCTTCCTCCCTCCCTACCCACCCCTTCCCTTTGGAAGACAAGCAATTCAATATAGGCCATATCTGTGTAGTTTTGCAAATGACTTCCATAATAGTTGTGTTGTATAAGACTAACTATATTTCCCTCCATCCTATCTTGTCCCCCATTACTTCTATTCTCTCTTTACATCCTGTCCCTCCCCATGAGTATTGACCTCAAATTGCTCCATCCTCCCCATGCCCTCCCTTCCATCATCCCCCCACCATGCTTATCCCCTTCTCCTCCACTTTCCTGTATTGTAAGATAGGTTTTCATACCGAAAGGAGTGTGCATTTTATTCCTTCCTTTAGTCAAATCTGATGAGAGTAAACTTCATGTTTTTCTCTCACCTCCCCTCTTTTTCCGTCCACTAAAAAGTCTTTTCCTTGCCTCTTTTATGAGAGATAATTTTCCCCACTTCATTCCTCCCTTTCTCCTCCCAATACATTTCTCTCTCACTGCTTGATTTCATTTTTTTTAAGATATGATCCCATCCTCTTCAATTCTCTCTGTGCACTCTGTCTCTGTGTGTGTGTGTGTGTACATGTGTGTGTGTACCCAGCACCCAGATACTGCATAGTTTCAAGAGTTACAAATATTTTCTTTCCATGTAGGAATGTAAACAGTTCAACTTTAGTAAGTCTCTTATGACTTCTCTTTGCTGTTTACCTTTTCATGCTTCTCTTCATTCTTGTGTTTGAAAGTCAAATTTTCTTTTCAGCTCTGGTCTTTTCATCAAGAATGCTTGAAAATCCTCTATTTCATTGAAAGACCAATTTTTCCCCTGAAGTATTATACTCAGTTTTGCTGGGTAGGTGATTCTTGGTTTTAGTCCTAGTTCCTTTGACTTCTGGAATATCCTATTCCATGCCCTTCGTTCCCTTAATGTAGAAGCTGCTAGGTCTTGGGTTATCCTGATTGTACTTCCACAACACTTGAATTTTTTTCTTTCTAGCTGCTTGCAATATTTTCTCCTTGACCTGGGAACTCTGGAATTTGGCCACAATGTTCCTAGGAGTTCCTTTTTTGGGATCTCTTTCAGGCGGTGATCTGTGGATTCCTTGAATACTTATTTTGCCCTCTGGTTCTAAAATCTCAGGGCAGTTTTCCTTGATAATTTCATGAAAGATGATGTCTAGGCTCTTTTTTTGATCATGGCTTTCAGGTAGTCCCATAATTTTTAAATTGTCTCTCCTGGATCTATTTTCCAGGTCAATTGTTTTTCCAATGAGATATTTCACATTATCTTCCATTTTTTCATTCATTTGGTTTTGTTTTGTGATTTCTTGGTTTCTTATAAAGTCATTAGCCTCCATCTGTTCCATTCTAGTTTTGAAAGAACTATTTTCTTCAGTGAGCTTTTGAATCTCCTTTTCCATTTGGCTAATTCTGCTTTTGAAAGCATTCTTCTCCTCATTGGCTTTTTGAACCTCTTTTGCCAGTTGAGTTAGCCTATTTTTCATCGTGTTATTTTCTTCAGTATTTTTTGGGGTCTCTTTTAGCAGGGTGTTGACCTGCTTTTCATACTTTACCTGCATCTCTCTCATTTCTCTTCCCAGTTTTTCCTCCACCTCTCTAACTTGATTTTTAAAATCCTTTTTGAGGTCTTCCATGCCCTGAGCCCATTGAGTGGGCTGGGATACAGAAGCCTTCACTTCTGTGTCTTTCCCTGATGGTAAGCATTGTTCTTCCTCACCAGAAAGGAAGGAGGAAATACCTGTTCCCCAAGAAAGTAACCTTCTGTAGTCTTATTTTTTTTCCCTTTTCTGGGCATTTTCCCAGCCAGTGACTTCTGAATATTCTCTTCACACCCACTTTGCCTCCAGATCTGCCCAGCCAGCACTTGGGGTCTGAGATTCAAATGCTGCTACCCAGCCTCAGGGCTTTTGGTGGGGGCAGGGCTGCTATTCAGTGTGAGATTAATTTCAGGTGCTCAGGTGGGGGCAGGGCTGTCTCACGGGGCTCAGTTAACTCAGGGGATTTATGCAGAGACCTTCAACAGTGGATCTGAGCTCCTGCTTGCTCGGGGAGCCCCAGTCTGCTCCCACCTCCACTGCTGCCTCCCGATGGGGCCTGAGTTATGGGGGCACCCCACTTTCCTCTCAGCAAGCTGAGAAGACCCTCTCACCTACTTTTGGGGCCCATGGGTGGAGGGACCCATGCTGCTACTGGAGATTCTGTCCCTGGAGCCTGCTGGGATCTGCTCCCCTCGATGCCGTGTGGCCAAGGGAGGGCTGGGATCGGCTAGGGGTCTATCGTGCGACGGACTTTTCGCCTCAGATTTTCAGGTCCCTCTGGAACAGAAATCTCGTCTGCTCTGTTGTTGTGTGGCTTCTGATGCTCCAGAATTTGTTGGGAGTTCTTTTTTACAGATATTTTATGGGCTGTGGGTTCAGAGCTAGCGTATGTGTGTCTTTCTACACCGCCATGTTGGCTCAGCCCCCCTGCAGTGATCTTTTATTAGCTAATACTGCTTCTCAAACTGAAGGTCTCTCTTCCAAATTGTTCTCTACACAGCAAACCAGTTTTGTGATTGAAGATGGCCATAGGGATAGGCATATGACCAGCACTCTCTCCACTCCACCCTGAGCACAAACATTTTAAATTCTTTTTGTTACAAATTCACTAGTTAGAAATACATTTGAGTTGATGAGTGTCTTCTTTAAAAATAAGAATACCCCCTAGATGACTACTTCAAATTAACCAGGCAAACTAGGACACCTTTTGCTTTAATTCTTATCTAACCTTTAATTACTGGATGGGCAGTGACTGAGACAATCTGAGACCTGGGAAAGGCTTAGATTAAAAAGGTCAAGGTCGCACACTACATCCAGGGCCATGACTGGTGGCTGATGACTTTGCACAGCTCTACCTCACTTAAATCCATTTCACTTGCAAATCAAGATTTCATCCTCCTGAGGTCATTGGTCCTCTTCAAGAACAAAGGACAAACAATAACAACAATCATTAAAGTTCTGCTTGCGTGCAAAGCTTCATTGTGCTCTTTAAATATCTCTTTGATAATGGTCATATTGGGAGAAAAGCAACTCTAACGAAGAAGGAAGAGAAAAAGGAAAATGTCATTTTAAAGAAAATTTCACAAGGATAGAAGATGGGTCTTTGGTAGGATAGGGTCATGCTTTGAGGTCTGTGACCAGCCAGGAAGGATATATGTGTATTGCAAATACAAGGGTGTACTAATAAATGTTTAACAGGTTCTCTGGAAGAAAAGTACACATGATATATTTTTAAATATTATATATCATTTTTCATCTTCACTTAAGCATTTTCTTTTTTAAAATTTATTTATTTATCTTTAGTTTTCAGCATTCATTTCCACAAGATTTTGAGTTTCAAATGTTCTCTTCTCTCCCTTCCTCCTATCCCAAAACATTGTGCATTCTGATTACCCCTTTCCCCAGTCTACCCTCCCTTCTATCACACCCTTCCCTTTACTTATCCCTGTCTTCTTTCTTTTCTTATAGGACAAGATAGATCTAGAATATCAGGGCAGTTTTCCTTGATAATTTCATGAAGGGATAATATGTAGGCTCTGTATTTGATCATAACTTTCTGATAGTCCCGTAATTTTTAAATTGTCTCTCCTGAATGTATTTTCCAGGTCAGTTGTTTTTCCAGTGAGATATTTCATATTATCTTCTATTTTTTCATTCTTTTGGTTTTGTTTTGTAATTTCTTGGTTTCTCATGTGCTCCATTCTAATTTTTTAATCTCTTCAGTGAGCTTTTGAACCTCCTTTTGCATTTGGCTAATTCTACTTTTTAAAGCATTCTTCTCCTCATTGGCTTTTTGGACCTCTTTTGTCATTTGGGTTAGTCTGCTTTTAAAGGTGTTAATTTCTTCAGCATTTTTGAGGTCCCCTTTAGCAAACTCTTGACTCACTTTTCATGATTTTCTTGCATCATTCTCATTTCTCTTCCCAAATTTTCTTCCACCTCTCTTACTTGATTTTCAAAATCCTTTTTGAACTCTTCCATGGCCTGTGACCATTGCACATTTATTTTGGAGGTTTTAGATGAAGAAACCTTGACTTTTAGGTTTTCCTCTAATGGTATGCATTGCTTTTCCTCATCCAAAAGTATGGAAGAAAATACCTGCTCACCAAGAAAGTAACCTTCTATTGTCTTATTCTTTTTCCATTTATTGGACATTTTCTCAGCCAGTTATTTGACTTTTGAGTTCTTTGTCAAGAGGAGGGTCTGCTCTGAGGGCCTGTAAGTTCTCAGTTCCTCCAAGGTGGCACAAACAATGGAGAGGAGTTTACTTCTCTCCTGACCTGCACGCTGGTTTGGGAGCAACTACAAGCACTCTTTTCTGTGAGTAGAATTACCTCTCCAAAGCCTCGGCCAGCTCCAGCAGCCAGTGCTCCTCCTCATCCCAGGGCCACCACTTGGAGCTGAGACCTAGATCAGTAACTCAATTCCCCCAGGGTCTTCAGGTCAGGGGTCCAACAATGGAAGCTGGAGCCACCTGGGGCTAGGGCTAGACCTCTTCATTACTTTCTCACACAGGTGAAAGAGCTTTCTCACTGACCTTTGAAACTGCCTTTGGCATTTGTGGGGTGAGGAATCTGGGAATCTCAGCTGCTGCTGGTGGCACCTTGAAGCTGGCTCCAGTGTTGTCCCTGCTGTGCAACCAAGGCCAGGCTGCACTCTACTCCACACCTAGTGCAATAGACTTTTCCTGTCAGCCTTTCAGGATGCTTTGGACTAGGTACTCTTTCACTCTGTCGTTTTTGTGGCTTCTGCTGCTCTAGAATTTTAGTCATTTTTTACAGATATTTTATGCACTGTGGACAGAGAGCTTCTACAGGTGCATCTTTCTACTCTGTTATCTTGGCTCTGCCCTCCTAAGCATTTTCTTCATCATTTTCAGAATCAAGCCCCAATTTTTAGCTTTGCTGATTTCTGAGTCATAAATACTTGCACTGAAAATTTAACAACTTACTCTGGTTTGCTTCTATGAGGATACACCTGCAGAATCCTGAAAACAGGACAGGAGACCCCTAGGAAGTAGAGAATAGGCATCATAAAGCAGGAGGGGCAGAGTACCAAAGGCAAACTTGACCTTTTAAAAAAATTTTAATTTGTTTCCATGGTCAGCTCTATTGTCACATAGTTAGAATTAACCTTTGAGTAAAAATGTGATGCAGACACTTCCTGACACTTTTCTGAAATTGTTTTGCTATTCCATTTTGCCTTTTCTCAGCATTTGCCAACAGATTTATATTTGTTTCTATTTATTGTATTTATATTATTTATATTTATTGCTATTTATACATTTTCACCTGTGTTCTTTGATCAAGACTCATAATACTTAATGAAAATATTGAACTTTAGGCTGCAAGTGAGAGGTGAATAAACTATTTGGATTTTGAAGTAGCATTAACTCCTTCAGTTCAGGTTGGTACTAATTTAAGGATTTTAGAGTAGGAGAAACTTTGGAGATCATTTTCTGAAGTTCACTCATTTAACTGATGAAAGAATATGCTAAGCAGATCCTTGGAGTCTGAAAAAGTTGATCCCTCTTCAAAAGCCAAATGATGCACTCTTTTTTCACCCAAGAAACCTTATGCTTAATCAGAGTATACAGAGAGTGTTGTCTCTGTTCTTGGACTTGTGGAACACTGGGAAGCATTCTTTGCTGCCACCTCCTTCTATTGCTCACACACACACACGCACGCACACACACACACACGCATTCCTTCTGACCAACTACTCTTTGTGATACATTTAATTACATTAATAAGAACTTTTTTATATAACACTTTAAAGCTAAAAAAAAAAAACTTGTCTTAAAAAAACACTATTAAACACTATTATCCCTATTTTACAAATGAGGAAACCAAGGCATAGAGAGGTCAATTGAGTGTATTGTCTTCACAAAGCTATTAAATATTAGAACCACTGCAGCGATACAGCATTCCTGTTTCAAAGTTTTTTGTTCTTTCTACTATACTAGACTGGCAACCTACATGGCTGCTATTAAACACTGATCTCTGTTACTCTTGATTTTGGAAGAATAATATTTTTAGAGGGAACAATCTATCCCAAATAGCTTCAGACTTCTTAAGTTGGGTTTTGAGAACTTTTGATAAACTATATTTTGGGGGACAGAGCCAAGATAATTGACAGAAGCCAAGAAGTTACTTCAGCTCTCCCCAGTTTCCCTCAGAAGCAACATTAAATGAAGCCTCTAAATGAATTTTGGAGCAACAAAACACGCAAAAAGATGCAGTGAAACAATTTACCAGCTTAAGACAACTTAGAAGGACTTTTAGAAAAGCCTGTCTCACTTTGGTAAAAGGGGTGCACAGCCCAGTATATATGGTGTCCAGGAAAGCCAATGGGAGGCTCTTAGCCCCAGCACATATTAGCAACTGAGGGACCTCGATCTTGGCTCAGTAGCTACAGTGTTGAAGGCAAATTGCAAGCTCGGGAACCCCAGCACAACAGGTATGAGTAGGCCAGGCCAGGTCAGGCACAGTGGGTAAGCCAAAAGCACCTGGGGTCTCATTGTAGAAAGCCAATAAAGAGGCCCTTCGTCCCTAGTGTAAGAAGCTTGGAATAGTGTCCTCTATGCCCCAGAAACAGACCTCAGCTATAAAAGTCATAGAATAGACTGAAAAACATGGAAAGAATAGAAGAGAGCCCTGATAATAGAAAGCTACTATGGTAACAAGAGAGACCAAAATAAAAACTCAGAAGAGTACAACGATGTCACAAAGGAGGACATGAATTGATCTGAAGTCCAAAAAGTCTTCTTGGAAGAACTCGAAAAGAATTTTGAAAATCAGTTAAGAGAGGTAGAAAAAAGGGGGAGGAAGAAATGAGAATTTTGAAGAATTATGAAAAAAGAGGCAATGGTTTGTAAAAGAGCAAAAAATTTGACTGAAGAAAACAACTTCTCAAAAATATAATTAGTCAAATGGAAAAGAAGTTACAAAAGCTACTTGAAGAAAACAATTTATTAAAAGTTGGAAATCAGCAAGTAGAAGCTAGTGACTCTATGAGACATCAAGAATCATTCAAACAAAATCAAATGAAAGGGGAAAAAAATGTCAAATATCTCATTGGAAAAACAACTTACCTGGAAAATAGATTCAGGAGAGATAATTTAAGAATTTTTGGACTACTTGAGGGTTGTTATAAAAAAAAGAGCCTAGACAGCATCTTTCAAGAAATTATAGGAAAGCTACTGCCCTGAGTTCCTAGAATCAGAAGGTAAAATAGTGATTGAAAGATTCCACACTTTTTGAAATAGATCCCAAAATGAAAGCTTTAAAGAATATTGTAGCCAAATTCCAGAATTATCAGGTGAGGGAGAAAATACTGCAAGCAAAAGAAAGACACAATTCAAATATCAAGGAGTCACAGTCAGTATTACAGAGGACTTAGCAACTTCTATATTAAAGTATATGATGCCTGGAAGATGGTATTCTAGAAGGCAGTGGAGCTGGGATTACAATCAGGTATCAACTACCTAACAAAATTGAGCATAATCTTTCAGGGGAAAAGATGGGCATGTAAGAAAATAGGGGACTTTCAAACTTTCTGGATGAAAAGACCAGAGCTAAAGAGAAAATTTAGTCTTCAAGTATAAGACTCAGGAGAAGCAAGCAAATAAATAAGAAAGAAAAAAAGTGTTATTCAATAAGATTTAACTGTTTTCCCTAAATGAGAAGACAATACTTGTAATTCTTGCAAATTGTATCTCCATTAGGTCATTTAGAAGAGGTCTATATTGACATAGGATATGGGTACAAGTTGACATGATGTGATGATATAAAAAAATAAGGGGAGAAAAAAGGATTGTACCAGAAGAAAAGGAAAGGAAGAAAAGAGAGACAGGGAAATATGGGAGGCAGAGCCAAGATGACAGAGTGAAAGCAGGGACAAATCTGAGCCCTACCACAAATTCCTTCAGATACCTCTAAAAAGTGAATCTGTAAAAAATTTAGAAGACCAAAATCTGCTAGGAGACATAATGTGGCAGATTTGCAGTGCAGGATAGCCTGGAAGTTCGATGGAAGAGATCTGTTACACGGGGTTGGGGAATGCAAAGTACAGAGACTACACAAACACAGACTCCCCCATAGCAGAGAAGTAGGAACAGCCTAAGGCAAACTGAAGCAGAAGAAGAAGTTTGGATTCTCAAACACGTCATCAAAGGATGGAACTGAAGGAGAGAGAAACATAAGATCCCCAAGAACAGCAGGAACCACTCCTGTAACTATCATCCCACAGATTAATACCTGAAAGCCACCTACTTGAATTTCCAGAAACCAAGATGGTGGGGTAAACTGTAAGTGCTCTCACCCTCCCCTTGTTGACCGTGAAAAGCCCAGAGAATATTTCCCCAAAGAAAAATCCTGGAATAGTAGAATCAACAGAAGGGGCACAGCCATCTCTCAGCTCAGGAGGCTTTACCTCTTGCTATGGCTGAAGGGGGCCAGTGCAGGACCAAAGGCATCCCAGCAAGTGTCAAGTCAGCAGACCAGGAGGAGATCCTGAGACCCAGGGGGGGTGTAGCCAGTAAGGGCCAACACCAAGACCCCAGGCATACCTTAGCACAAACAGGGGAATTGTGTAAACACCAAAGCAGATGGGGGTTCACCAGCTGCTCAACTTGCCTGTGCTCAGCTTCAAAAAGAGGAAAATTCCAATGGTCAGACCACCCCTACCTCACACCTCATTCAGTGAGCTACAATTTAACCTAGGGAATCTGAAAAAGACTTCACTTAGCCTCAAACTTGGCACACACCAGCCAGCTCAGCACCAGGTAAGCAGCAGCATTATATAGCTTCTACTTGAAAGAACCAGAGGCCACAACACACAAAACAAATAACCAGGCCTCAGGTTTTCAGCACTAGAAATGTAGGATAGAACCCCTGTGCCCCAGAAGCAGAAATCCATTTTAAAAGGCAGGAAAAAGGCAATCACCATGTGCAAGAAGCAAGTCAGAAAAACAAAGATCATAGAATCTTAATATAGGGACAGAGAAGACCAAAATAAGAATTCATAAAAGGAGAGCACTGACAATATACTCACATCTGAAACCTCAAAAGGAAATGTTAAATGGTGTCAAGCCCACGAAAGCATTCTTGGAGGAGCTCAAGAAGAATTTTAAAAGTCAAATTAAAGAGGTAAAAGAAAAATTGGCCAATGATTTTAAAAATACAATTGGCAAAACGAAAAAAGAATTCACTGAAGAGAACAGTTTCTTAAAAAGTAAAATTAGCCAAATGAATAAGGAAGCACAAAACATAACTGAAAAAAACTGAACACACAGAAAAAGAAATACAAAAACTAAAAGAAGAAAACAATTTACTAAACATTAAAATTGGGCAAGTAGAAGCTAATGACTCTATGAGATATCAAGAATCACTCAAACAAAATATAAAGAATGAAAAAAAAATAAAAGAAAATGTAAAATATCTCATTGGAAAAATACCTGACATGAACAATAGATCCAGGAAGGAAAATCTAAGAATTATTGGTCTACCAGACAGTCATGATGAAGATATTGGACAATATCTTCCAAGAAATCATAAAGGAAAATTGACCTGAAGTCATAGATCCAGAGGGAAAAATATTCATTGAATGAATCCACTGATTCTGAAAGAGATCACAAATTGAAAGCACCAAGGAATATTGTTGCCAAATTCCAAAGCAATCAAGTTAAGGATAAAATACTGCAAGCAGCCAGAAAAAAACAATTCATATATCAAGGAACTATAGTCAGGATCACACATGACCTTGCAGCTTCTACATTAAAAGACTGGAGGGATTGGAATATGATATTCTGTAAGGCAAAAGAGCTTGGACTACAACCAGTAATCAATTACCCAGCAAAACTGAGCATAATCTTTCAGGCAAAGAGAAGCACATTGAATGAAATAAGAGATTTTCAGACCTTCCTGCTGAAAAGGCCAGAGCTCAGTAGAAAAATTGACCTTCAAATACAAAACTGAAGCAAGGCATAACAAGGTAAAGAGGGAGAAAAGATAAAAAACTTGTTATTCAATATGAGTAACTTGTTTACATGTCTGTATGGGAGGACAATACTTGTTAATCCTGAGAACTGTATATTTATTATAACATTTAAAAGGGATATACATAGACAGAGGGAGTGGTATAAATTAAATGATGTGATGACAAAAAACCTAACTAAAGGGTGCAAAAGGATTGTAACAGGGGAAGAGAAAAGGAGGAGGCAGAGAAAAGCAAATTATATCATGGGATGAGGCACAAAATCATATTATAGTAGAGGGAAAGAGGGGAGGGAGATGAAAATTATTTGAGCTTTCCTCTCATCAGATTTAGTTCAAGGAGGGAGCAACATATTCAGTTGTATAGAAGTATATGTTCAGAAGTATAGAAATCAAACTTGCTCTACAAGCAGTAGGAGGAGAAAGGGAAAAGAAAAGAGAACATGGAGGTTAAAGGGAGGGAAGAAGTAGTAAAGAAAAAGGGAAATAAAGGGGAAGGGGTTGGATAGAAGGGAGGGAAAATTGAGGGAGGTGGTGATCAAAAGTAATACTCTTTCGAAGAGAGGAAAGGAGAAGGAAGAAATAATCCATAAACATGCTAGGAAATAGGATAGAGAGAAAAGACACAGATAATAATCATAATTGAATGTAAATGTGATGAACTCTCTCTCCTAAACCATACTTGGATAGCAGAATGTATTAAAAACCATAAACCTACACTATGTTGTTTACAAGAAATGCATTTGAAGTAGGAGGATACACACATGGTAAAGGTGAAAGGTCAAAGCAGAATACACTCTCAGCTGATGTAAAAAAAGCAGGGATAGAAATCCTAATCTTAAACAAAGTAAAAGTCAAAATAGATCTAATCAAAAGAAATAAGGAAAGAAGCTATATCCTGCTTAAAGGCACCATAGACAATGAAATAATTTCATTACTAAACATATATGCATGAAGGGTATAGCATCCAAATTCTTAGAGAAGTTAAAGGAATTACTGGAAGAAATATACAGTAGAAGCATACTAGTTAGGGACCTCAGCTTCCTCCTCTCTGAATTTGATAAATCTGTTCTTAAAATACGCAAGAAAGAAGTTAAAAATGTAAATAAAATTCTGAATAAGGGAGAAAATTGAATGAGAATAGAAAGGAATATACTATTTCTCAGTAGTACATGGCACACAAAAATTGACCATGTACTAAGGCATAAATACCTCATATTCCAGTGCAGAAAGGCAGAAATAGTCAATGCATCCTTTTCAGATCACGATGCAATGAAAGTTGTATGTAATAAAGGGACATGGAAAGATAGACCAAAATTAAATGGGAACCAAATAGTCTAATGCTAAAGAATCAGTGGGTCAAACAATAAATCACAGAAACAACAATAACTTCATTCAAGAGAATGACAACAATGAGACAACTTACTAAAACTTCCAGCGTGCAGCAAAGATATTTTTTAGGGGAAGCTTTGTATCTCTGAATGTTTACATGAATAAAATAGAGAAAGAGTAGGTCAGTGAATTGGGCATGCAACTGAAAAAGCTAAAAGAAGGAACAGATTGAAAATCATCAATTAAATACCAAATTAGAAATACTAAAAACCAAAGGAAAAATTAAGAATTGACATTAAGAAGGGCATTCTAATCAAATAAAACTGAGTTGGTTTATGAAAAAAACAGTAAAATTGATAAACCTTTGGTCAATTTTATTTAAAAAATGAAGAAAACTAAATTTCCAATATCAAAAATGAAAAGAGGAAACTTACCTCCAATGAAGAGAACATTAAAACAATAATTCAAAATTACTTTGCCCAACTGTATGCCCAAAAATTTGACAATAAAGTCGAAATGACTGAATATTTTAAAATATATAAATTTCTCAGATTAACAGAAGAAGAAATAAAATGTTCAAATAACCACAGCTCAGAAAAAAGAAAGTGAACAGGGAATGAATAAACTTCCTAGGAAAAAAATCCCCAGGCCAAGATAGATTTATAAGCGAATTCTATCAAACAATTAAAGAATAGTTATTCTAATAACATATATGTTATTTGGGAAAACTGGCAAAGAAGGAGTCTGACTAAATTGTTTTTATGATGCAAAAATGGTTCTGATACCTAAACTGGAAAGAGCGAAAACAAAGAAAGAAAATCATAGACCAATTTCCCTAATGAATATAAATGCAAAAATTTTCGGTAAGATATTAGCAAAAAGATTACAGCAACTTATCATCAGAATGATCAAGTAGGATTTATACCAGGATTGCAGGACTGGTTCAATATTAGGAAAACTATCAGCATTATTGATCATATTAATAACAAAACTAACCAAAACTATATGACTATCTTAATAGATGCAGATAAATCTTTTCACAAAATACAACACCCATTTCTATTGAAAACACTTGATACAATAGGAACAAATGGAGCCTTCCTTAAAATAGTATTATCTACCTAAAACCATCAGCAACATTATATGTAATTGGGATAAGCTAGATGCATTTCCAGTAAGATTGGTGGTGAAACAAGAATATCCATTGTCACCAATGTTATTCAATATGATACTAGAAATGTTAACTTTCACAATAAGAGAAGAAAAAGAAATGGAAGGAATGAGAATAGGCAGAGAAGAAACTGAAACTCTTTGCATATATATGATAATATACTTAGTGAATCCTAGAGAATCAAGGAAAAAGCTTCTTGAAATAATAAGCAACTTTGGCAAAGTTGAAGGATACAAAGTAAATCCACAAAAATCATCTGCATTTCTACATATCAGTAACATAGCACAAAAGCAAGAGATAGAGAAATCCCATTTAAAGTTATACCAGACATTATAATAAATTTGAGAATCTACGTGAAAAAACAAACCCTGTGACTGTATGAACATAACTACAAAACACTTTTTATGCAAATAAAGTCATATTTAAGTAACCAGAAAAAATATCAGTTATTCATGGGTAGGTCAAGCTAATGTAATAAAAATGACAATTCACCTTAAACTAATTTATTTGTTCAGTGTCGTAACAATCAAACTACAAGAAAATAATATCAGAATTCATCTGGAAGGACAAAAGATCTAAAATATCAAGGGAATTGATGAAAAGGAATGCTAGGGTAAGTGGCCTAACTACATGAGATCCCTAAATCACTTGATTAGAGAGATGCAAATAAAACAATTCTGAGGCATCACATCACACCTACCAGGCTGTCTAACATGACAAAACAAGAAGATGATAAATCTTGGAAAAGATGCGGGGGAGTTGGAATACTAATTCACTGTTCATGCAGTTGTGAGGTGATGCAACCATTCTGGAAAGGAATTTGAAACTATGCCCAAAGGGTTATAAAAATGAGCATACCTTTTGACCCAGGAATACCACTTCTAGGGCTGTATCCCAAAGAGATCATAAAAATGGGAAAAAGACCCTCATAGACAAAAATATTTATGGTAGCTCCTTTTGTTTTTAGGGTTAGAGTTAGGGTTAGAATCGAGGCATTTAGGGTTAGAATCAAGGGTTAGTAAAAATATCAGTTTGGGATTAGGGTTACCTCACATGGAAGAAGTGCAAATATGTATTACAGTGGAAGGAAAGAAGAAAGAGGTGAGCATTATTAGTACCTTACTCTCATTAGACTTGGATCAAAGAGGGGAAAATATACATATTCAGTTGAATATAGAAAATTATCTTACTCTAAAGGGAAGTGGGAAGGGAAAAGAGAAAGAAAAAGTAAGTGTGGGGGGAGGGGTTAGAAGGGAGGGGAAAAGAAAGGAAGAAGCAGGAAGGAAAAGCAGAAAGAAAAGTCATGGGACAGATCGAATGGAGGACACTTTGAGTTAGGTGGCTGTCATAAGCAAAATTCTAGTAAGTAGGAACAGGGTGAAAGGAGGGAGAAAAATAAAAACAGACTGGAGGTGGGAATAGATTGAAAGAAAATACACTGTTGGGAGTCATAACTGTGGATGTGAATGGGATGAACTCTTCTATAAAACAAAAATATATAGAAGAGTGGATTAAAAACCAGAATCCTACAATATATTATTTATAAAAAACACATTTCAAACAGAGAGAGATACAGAGTATAGGCAAAAGGCTGGAGCAGAATAAATTAAGCTTCAGTTGAAGTAAAAAAAAGAAAAGCAGAGTAGCACTCCTGGTCTCAGACATATCATAAGTAAACTAGATCTAATTAAAACAGATCAGGTAAAAAGGAAAACAATGAATACTAAGCATACATACACAAAGTGGTATTGCATCCAAGTACATAGAGAAGTGAAATTAATTATAGAAAGAAATAGCAAAGCTGTATTTGTAGGGGCCCTCAAATTCCCCCTCTTAGGTTGTGATAAATCTGACCACACAATAAACAAGAAAGAAGTTAAGAAGGTGAACAGACTTTTAGAAAAGTTAGATATGATAGACCTCTGGAGATAATTGAACAGGAATAAAAAGGAACATACCTTCTTCTCCGCAGTATATAGTACCTACACAAAAACTGGTCATGCAATTGGCCATGAAAGCTTCACAATCAAATTCAGAGTCAGAAATATTAAATTCATCTTTCTCAGATCATTATTCAATGAAAATTAACTGTAATAAAGGCCCATGGAAAGATAGGCTAAAATTAACTGCAAACTAAATAATCTAATCCTTAAGAATGAGTGAGCCAAACAACAAATCATAAAAACTATCAATAATTTCATCAGAGAGAATAACAATAATGAGACAACATGACAAAATTTATTAGATGAAGCCAAAGCAGATCTTCAGGGAAATTTTATATCTTTAAATGCTTACATCAATAAAATAGAGAAAGAGGAAATCAATGAATTGGGCAGGCAACTAAAGAAGTTAGAAAAATAATAAAAGTCTTCAATTAAATATCAAATTAGACATTTTGAAAATCAAAGGAGAGATTAATGGAATTAAAATTAGGAACACCACTGAATGAATAAATAAAACTAAGCCTGATTTTATGAAAATAATACATCAGTAAAACTTTATTTAATTTCATTTTAAAAAAAGAAAGAAGATAATCAAATTACCAGTATCAAAATTTAAAAAGATGAATTTACCATCATTGAAGAGGAAATTAAAGCAATAATTAAGAGCTATTTTACTCAACTGTATGCCAATAATTCTGGCAATCTAAGCAAAATGGATGAATATTTACAACAATAAAAATTGCCCAGATTAACATAAGAGGAAATAAAATACTTAAATGACCCTATTTCAGAAAAAGAAATTGAAAATACCATCTATGAACTCCCTAAGAAAAAAATCTCCATGATGGAGTCCTACCAAATTCTTTTTACAGCACAAATATGATGCTGATACC
Organism: Notamacropus eugenii; assembly: GCF_028372415.1. Classification (NCBI taxonomy): domain Eukaryota; kingdom Metazoa; phylum Chordata; class Mammalia; order Diprotodontia; family Macropodidae; genus Notamacropus; species Notamacropus eugenii. Next base: position 182,448,370 of record NC_092877.1, on the reverse strand, counting down.
TGCACTAGGAAAAGTTAAAACAGATAAAATTATGGATCAATTTTCCTCATGAATATTGGTGCAATAATTTTAAAATACTAGCAAAGAGATTACAGCAATTTATCACCAGGATAGTACACTATGACCAAGTGGAATTTATACCAGGAATGCAGGGCTGGTTCACTATTAGGAAAACAATCAGCATAATTGACCATATCAATAATAGAATTAGCAAATCGTATGATTATCTAGATAGATGCAGAAAAGGCTTTTGACAAAATAAAGCACCCATTCCTAGAAAGAAAGCAAAGTAATAAATGGAATTTTCCTTAAAATGATAAGCATTATCTATCTAAAACCGTCAGTAAGATTATATGTAATGTGGTTAAGCTAGAAGCATTCCCAACAATATCATGGGTGAAACAAAATGCCCATTATCATCATTATCATTCAATATTGTACTAGAAATGTTAACTTTAGTAATGAGAGGATAAAAGAAATTGAAGAATTAAAATAGGCCATGAGGGAACAAAAGTATCACTCTTTGTGGATGACATGATGGTATACTTCAAGAATCCTAGAGAATCAACTAAAAACTACTTGAAACAACAACTTTAGCAAAATTACAGGAAATAAAATAACCCCACATAAATCATTAGCATTTCTCCATATTACCAACAAAGCCCAATAACAAGAGATAGAAAGAGAAATTCTATTTAAAATATCTATAGACAATGTAAAATATTTGAGAGTCTACCTGCTAAGACAAATCCAGTAACTACATTGATACAATTATGTAATACTTTTAACCCAAATAAAGCCAGATCTAAACAATTGGGAAAATAGCAATTGCTCATGAGTAGGTCAAGTTAATATAATAAAAATTAAAATGACCAAAATTAATTTATTAATTCAGTGCCATATATCAAATTACAAAAAAGAAATATTTTAAAGCTAGAAAAAATAATTTAAAAATCCATCTATAAAAGCAAAAGGTCCAGAATATCAAGGGAACTAATAAAAAAAAAATACAAAGAAAGGTGGCCAAGCTATACAAGATTGAAAACTGTATAATAAAGCAGCAATCATTAAAACTATTTGGTACTGGCTAAGAAATAGAGAAGTTAATTTGTGGAATAGATTAGGTACAGAAGACACAGAGGTCAATGACTAGAGTAATCTACTATTTGATAAACCTGAAGACTTTAGCTTCTAGGATAAAGATTCATTATTTGATTAAAAAAAAATAAACTTCTGGAAAACAATATGGTAGAAATTAGTCATGGACCAGCATCTCACACCCTTTACCTACATAAAGTCAAAATGGGTACATGATTTAAACATAAAGCATAATAATAAAAGCAAATTAGGAGAGCATGGAATAGTTAACCTGCAGATTTACGGAGAAGGGAAAAATATATAACCAAACAAAAGATAGAAAACATTATGAAATGCAAAATGGATGATATTGATTATATTAAATTATAAAGTTTTTGCACAAATAAAACCAGTTCCAACAAGATTAGGAGGAAAGCAGAAAGCTAGGATTTTTTATAATCTTTGCAATTTTTACAGTCTGTGTTTCTGATACAGGCTTAATTTCTCAAATATATAGAGGACAGAGTCAAATTTATAAGAGTACAAGTCAATCTCAGCTGGTAAATGGTCAAAGGATATGAATAGGCAGTTTTCAGAGGAAGAAGTTAAAGTTATCTATAGACATATGAAATAATGTTGTAAATTACTATTGACTGGAGATATGCAAATTAACACAACTCTGAGTACCACCTCACACCATTCAGATTGGCTAATATGCCAGTAAAGGGAAATAATAAATGTTGGATAAAATGTGGAAAAATTGGAACATTAATGCATTGTTGGTGGAGTGGTGGAGTTGGTGGAGTGGTTGGTAAAGTGATCTAACCATTATGGAGAGCAATTTGGAACTATGCCGAAAGAGCTAATACACTTTGTTCCAGTAATACCACTGCTAGATCTGTCTCCCAAAGAGATTATGGAAAAGGACCCATATGTACAAAAATATTTATAGCAGCTCTTTTTGTGGTAGCAAAGAAGAGGAAATTGTGGTGATGCCCATCAATTGGGGAATGAATGAACAAATTGTGGTATAGGACTGCAATATTGTGTTATAAGAAATGATGAGCAGGTAGATTTCTGAAAAGCCTGGAAAGACTTACATGAACTGATGCAGTATAATGTGAGCAAAACCAGGACAACACTGTACACAGGAAAAACAACACTGTGTGATGATTAACTATATGGAATCTGAATGGAGATTGAAACATACGATTTTCACTTTTTTTTCTTTCTCATGGTTTTCCCCTTTTGTTCTGATTATTCTTTCACAACATGACTAATATGAAAACATGCTTAATATGATTTTATATGTATAACCTAATTCAAATTGTTTTCTGTCTTGGGGAGGTGAGAAGGAAGGGAGGGAGAAAAATCTGAAACTCAATTTTTTAAATGAATGTTAAAATCTAACTTTACATGTAATTTAAAAAATACTATTAAATAAAAATATATTTGACAATTGTTTTATTACAACTTTATAATTATGTGCATTTTCTTTTTTATGCATTTAAAAACTTTATTCTGAGAAGAAGTTCGTGGACTTGACTCAACTCCTTATACATAAAAAAGTGAAGAACCCCTCCTAATTTGAATGAGTTTATCTGTTAAGAATGTCAGTTACTTGTTAGAAATGACAGGTAGGGAAAATTATGTACATCATCTCTCTTCTTCTTCTCTGACGAGGAGAATGCCCATACTGATCTGAAGGTTTCCCTATTTTTGAATGCAAAAGCAAATATGCATTCTTTTCAAGGAGAAAGTCTTGAAAGATCAAGTGGGTTGTCCTGTATAGAAGAAAGCAAAAGAAGGCACAGTAGGGAGATTCCAAAGAAATGAACTTGCCCAGCCGTTAAAATTCCAAAGGGCCATCACTGGGGCTTCTGTTGTTTATGCAATGGCCAAAAAGAACTAGAAATCTGAAGTTAGAAAAGCCCAAGGAGAAAAAGCCATCAGAGCTCCCTGGGAAGCAAAAAAAAAAACCCAAAAAACAGGCGAAGTAAGCAACTAAGAAGACAGCTGTATCTGTCTCTGAGCTCCTACAAAGACAGCACCTAAGTAAAAAATTGTGAAGCCTGTGAAAATTTCTGTGCCCAGAGTTGGTGGAAAATGTTAATGTCTACTAAGTTGGATTAAGTAAAATAAAATTTAAAACAAAAACAAAAAAAATATATATTCATGTTTAATGCAAACCTGATCCACTTTGCAATCCCTGTTGATAATTTGAAACTTGAAAAGTATGGTATATTAATGATCTCCTAATCTTTTTAGATGATTTTTATCTACTTGTTGCAATTGCATATCCGTATTTATTGTCACTGTTTAAATGCTTGACAGAAAACCAAACAATTACGTTATCAAATCAGTAATTATTTCATAGAAGGCTATTAAATTTGTTTGAACAAAATATTTTTCATTACATCTGGGTTATTTTCAGGTTGTTAGACACTTTCTTCCTAAACATTCATATTTATTATGAACTTACTGGTTGCATAATCTAACATTTCTTTATCAAGATAATTTCCTAATCCTTTCAGATCCTATCACAATACAAATAGATGTGAATAATTACCCGATTAAGAACACTGTGCTTGTGAAACCAAATATATTCTCTGAATTAGGTAAAGTGTAATATGTACCCTGGGATTAACAGAACTCGAGGTAAACCAAAGGAAAAGACAAAGGGAAGTAAACAAAGTTTAGGGTCCTCAGGGAACAAGGCAGAATCAAATATAAGTGAACCTTAAAACTCTTCTAAGAAAAGTGCATTGTCAAACCTGAAGTTCTACAAATGTCATTTGTTGCTGTTATGATGTTTTTTATTGAGAGTGTTGATAATAGTATCCAAGTGGAAGCCAGGACTCTGGACAAATCAAGGAATCACATAGCTGTTCAATAGTTTTATTTCTACCACTAAGGACCCTGCACTTGGCCACAAGTGAAATTCCAAAATTTCAAAGGCCGTTATTATTATAGACTCTAGCCATCTCAGGGAAAGAGATCTTCATCTGTTCAAAAATTTATTTCAAGTCATTTTCAATAAGCATATACATGAGAGAAATTATGAAGTTGTGAATAGAGAAATTTTAGGAGTGAAGTGGGTGTGTTTAATCTCTGATTCTTATAAGATCTGTGTGACTCTGATCAAGTTGCTTCATCAAATAGTGCTCTGAGTTAGAGGGGTCAAATATGAGGGCAGTGACTCCATGGATTATAATTAGAACGAGAATAAAATGTAGCTAAAAATATTAAAAATAAAAATACGCTAATACAGATAATACTAATCTCTGCTTTTCTTAGTCAATATGTGTTTCTTAAGGATTCTTTCCTATGATTTAGTCATCCCCACTTCTATTTGAAATTATCGCCATTGCTCTAAGCAATTCATTGAACTGATAAGTTGCTAAAAAGATATCACCCTTCACGGATTGATCATTTTTATCAAAAAGTTCCTTATAATAATGAAATCACAGGTCCAATCTTTATGCCCTATTCAAACATGCAAAATGCTAAGGATATCACATCAAAAGTAAAAACATATCCTATTCTCAAGGAGTTTATTATCTCTGTTAAATGGTAGGGCCATTTTTCTGGTTATCAGGATGTCCCTTTTTTTCTTGAAGTTGCTGTGTGGATAAAGGGTGATTTGGGAAGGCATATTTTTCTTCTCTTTCCTTTGAATTTTGTCCTTTGGGCTTCCTGTCTCCCCCAAAGTAGGAACTAAGGAACCTGACAAGTTATGCTTTGAATCTTGAATGGGCAGGGGGGTGGTGCGGGAGGGGGGGAAGGATTAATTTAACTCTGTTCCATTTCCTGAGCATTCCCAAGCCATGAAATTGTATTTATATACTCTTGCTTATAAAGAGATTGAAAGAAAAGTTCAAAGAATACCAACGTTAGAGGCTCATAACCATTTTAGCCTGTCACAGGATCTTAGAGTCAAAAGGGAGCTCAGAAATTACCCACTACAATTTTGTCACATAGGTGAAGAACCTAAATTCTCGAGAAATCAGATTAATTTCCAAGTTCATGTGGATAGTTGCAAAGCTAAGACTGTTAGGTACACATCATTCTTCTCACTCTGCAATACAATGAAAGATAGTCCTTTATTCAACTTAAATATGGTTAAGCATGTTTTTAAGGATCCCACCTTAAGAATTATTACACAATAAGAATTTTCATATCCAGAAATCACAGAATTCATTCCCAATACAAGGAATTGCTTATTTTTTAACAATTTCATGATGGATACTAATTAGTTGATGATCTGTCAGTTGTGAAGATAGTTGATAGTAAAGTTTTGGTCATGCCATGTCTTAGTTTATAAATGGCAAAGAAGACGAGAAGACAAGATACATATCTACTGAATTACTACTAAGTATAAAATGAACCCTATCTAAATGATTTTTGATAGAAGCAAAATTTAAAGTTAGACTAGGAGAATAGCCTCTGAATAGATCAGATAATTACTTTTATTTTTACTTTTTGGTTGATGTATGAGGTGTGATAGACTTATGATTTCACCTGTATGAGAGAATTTCAGGGTATAAATTCTTCTGCCAATGCAAATTTGCAACTCTTTTTTACAGCCTTAGAGAAATTCTTGTGGATACAGAGAAATTAAGGTAAATGATTACACAGCTATCATGTGCCAAATACAGAACTTGAGAGCATCTGTTCTGCATTCTTGACTTTAAAACTGTCCCCCTTTTCACTAGCTTTTTACTAGATCCCACCCTTTAAATTACTTTGGCAGGATCAAATCTATAACCAGTTAGTAAATGTTGTATATGAGTGTTCGACAGACTTGTGAGACCCAAATACATATAAAACACTTCTAAATGTAAAGCTGTATAAAGTACCGGATATCAACATCATCATAATAATCAACCTACAGTCACGAGACTCACAATCTAATGATGGCTTCAATTCCAGAGTCTTCCACTATACTCCTGTTGAGCCCCAGCACTATGTATAGAGAAACAGAAAAGTGTGCTAATAAATATTTAACAGTGGAATGAATGAGGTGGGGATGGAAAAGTATATAAACACCTGTCTTAAATCTAAACAATCTACAAAATGCTAAGTCAAGCCCTGTTTTATAGCAATTACCAAGTTCTTGCATGGTGAGCATATTTTCTTTTAATGTTATCATTTTTTACTTTTCTTTTTTGAGATTGTCCTTCAGTTCTGCATATTTGCATTTACAGTTAATATGGGGAAAGATGAAATGACTGACAAACCAAAGATCTGAACTTCCAAGAATTTCAATATTTTAAGCAATATATGCCAACTTTCTAACAAATCAGGGCCAATCACTTTCCACATCTTTGGCACTGGACACTGAATACAGAAGGAGACAGACTTTCACATGTTAAAAATAATCAAATAAGACCCTTAATTAAAAGGAAACAATTAACCAGGATATAACACTAGGTAATTCGATTTCTAATTGAAGTAAAGATCAAGGACTTTCCAAGTTGGATGGAGGAGAGTGAACAGGTGCAATTTTCTGAAGTAAGGAAAAGAGTTGTCTGTTCCTTCCAAGTATCTGTAAATAGTCAAAAGAACATGGAAACAATATCAGTATGGAGCCAGTTTTCAGATAAGACATATAAGTTGCTCAAGATGCATAATTGTGAGAAAACTTCTTACATCAATCTTTGGACCTGACCTGGTTTCTGTTCAGTATATCCTAGGCCCCTAATTAAGGGTCTCTAAGGAGCAGATGAAAGTGGTACAGCTTCCCAGCCATGCAAGACTTGGTTTAAACAATGCAATAATTTTTTCTCCCAATTCCCACAATTGGATCAAGTTTTCTCATACAAAAGATATTGGACTAAACCCATAATTGAATAAAAAGGGAACTAACTTACCTCCAGAATTGAGTTACAAGATGGTGCCAGTGTGGTTCACTCAATTCCCACAATTAAGCTGTCCTAATCCTCTCAATTCCCTCGCAATCTATTGTTCTCTCTTTTGTTTTCTTTGGTGAGAGATGTCATAACAAATTCCAGTTTCTTTATATGCCCATTATTTTTGCTCTGCAGTCATAAATTCTGCTCTTATAATTCTAATTTCATTTTTGAAGCACTCAGGAGCAGTATGTTGTGGCTCTGTGTTCTCACATTCCACAATGTCCTCTTTATTGTTGAGTGTTAGATCATTTTCCTTTGTTTTATAAAATTTATTTATAGGTTCCTGAACCCATTGGCTAGATATGAAGGCCATATTTCTTTATTCTCTGTTTTCTCTTTTGTTTTATCTGCCTGTACTCAAAATATTATAATTTTCTTCTTCCTGAGATATTTCATAGTATCAATCTATTTTCTGATTCTGTCTCCCTTCCCTCTGATAATGGTGATTTCTTTGTGGCTGGATCTTAGACCATCTTAGTCTCTTCTAATCTGGGCAGTTCATGGTACACTAGACTAGGTGTAGTGCTCGCAAGTGATTTTTCAGTGGACAGAACTGGCCCTAACTAGACACTCTGCTTTTTCCCTTGAGCTTACTGGAGTGGCACACAGTGTTCTATTCACCCTATCACCTATCCTACTCCCACACAAATGGTTTCTTTTTTTGGTGCCCCATCCCATTCTATTTCTCAGTTCTTTGGCCTGACACTGGCAGTGAAGAGCTCTGTCACACTGGTACTACAGTGTTCACTGGATACATTGGCTGGCTTTCACTGTGCAAGCAGGATCTTGCATCCAGGAGTCAAAGTCCATGGACACTAAAAAAAAATGAAGAAAGAGGAACCAGAGGGCAGGGTTGGGCTTTGTAATAAGTCAGTGAGTCAGGTCCTTTAGTATGATAGTATAGACTCTCTGCTGTTAGACTGGGAGTTAGGAGAGGGGTGCTAAGTAAATGAGAGTCTACAGATGTCAGTTCATGATTTGTTTGTTTGTTTTTTTAACCTTCTTTTAGATCCTGTGTGTCCTATACCAGAGAGATAGCAGAAGTTGCGTTATTTTTAGTATCTTCTGTTTTGGAGAGGTTTTGAGAAGTTGTGGAGATTAAGGGAAAAAAATGTCTAATCACCCACCTTTTACTCATGTGACCTAGAAGTCACAGTTGTCAATTTTTTTTTATTTTTTTTTTAATGTTCTACAGTCACTACCATAAAACTTAGATTTTTTTTATCCCCCTACATACCCCTCAATACCCTCCTTCCACCCCAAGATGGCATACAATTCTATATAGGATCTACACATACTTTCCTATTGAATACATTTTCACTATAGTCATGGTGTGTAGACGAATTAAAATAAATGGAAGAAATCATATTACAAATCAAAACGTAATACACACACACACACACAAATGATCTGCTATATTCTGGGAATAAATTCCATAGTTCTTTCTCTGAGTGTGGAAGGCATTTTGCCTTAGAAGACCACTGGGAAATTTTTTTTTTTTAAGTTCTTGCATTGTTACAAAGTTCCAAGTCTGCCAGAAAAAACTCTTGCACACTGTGGTCGTTGTTGTGCACAAAGTTTTCCTGGTTCTGCTCCTTTGCTCAACATCAGATCATATAAGTCCTTCCAGGCCTCTCTGAAGTCTTCTTGTTCATCATTTCTTATGGCACAATAGTACTCCATTACATTCACATACCATAATTTATTCAGCCACTCCCCAACTGATGGGCATCCCCTTGATTTCCAGTTTTTGGCAAGTACAAAGAGTGCTGCTATAAACACTTTTGTACATGTGGGACCCTTTCCCATTTTTATGATCTCTTGGGGATACAGTCTTAGAAGCGATATTGCTGGGTCAAAGGGCATGCACATTTTTGTAGCCCTTTGGGCATAGTCCCAAACCACTCTCCAGAATGGTTGGATGAACTCACAGCTCCACCAACAATGAATTAGTGTTCCAACTCTCCCACATCCTCTCCAACATTTATCATTTTCCTGTTCTGTCGTGTTACAGTTGTCAATTTTTGAGGTGCAAATACTCACACCTAAAATTTAACAATGGGCTCCCATGAACTAAGTGGATCTGGCTCCAATATACCCTTGATTAGGAAGAAAGATGGGGAGGGGAAATAAATAGCCTGCAGCATGTTGCCAAAAGCAAATTTCATATAAAAACAATAAGGTATTTTATCAAAGAAATATGATAAAAATTTCAGGTGTTGACAACAACACTGGTATTCATACAATGTTCAAATGCAGAGGAGGGATTCCAATATGTATGGCTCCTGCAGCATGGGGAGTTTATAGGAAGCTAGGGATGAGTCACATTGAATGTGAAAGCTTGGATGAGTTATGATCTGTGCTACTGAAAGTAGTGCCAACTAAAATAAGAGTAGATATCCATTGAAAGATCAAGGGAAAAACCACCTAATAATATGAAAATATGTAAACATAATGTAAAACATTTTCTAACAACTTTAGTAGTCTTTAAAATGATTACTGACTTTAGTATGTAATTTTTAATCAGGCATAGATATTGTCTAGAGCTCTTTCCATAAATGCATCATATACAAGGTATTTGATAGAATCAAAGACTCTTAAAAGTTGGAAGGGACCTTTGAGCTTATTTAGTCCAGTTTCATACCCAGTTTCTACAACCTGCCTTTCCAGTCTTCTCTAGGAACATTACTATTTAATGAGGTAATGCTTGTCATTACAGAATATCTCCAACAATAGCATGAAAAAAGTTCATCCTCATATTGAATCAAAATCTGCTGCATCTCTAACTTTCACCTACTGGTCTTTCTTCTGTCTTTTGGAGCAACACAGAATAAATTAATGTTCTTCTTTATTTGAGACACTTGTCAATATTTGGGGAAAATTAACATTGACTTGTTTAGTTTTCTTTATATTAAGTATTCCAGTCATTTTTACCATCTTTCACCATGATATGGTTTCTAGACCTATAATCATAATGGTAACTCTGTTATGGAGATACAGAAGAAAGAAGCTAAGAGAGCTCATAAAATGGCTTTTACATTCCTCATTAAGAGTCATTAAGACTCTGCAAAAATATTTGTTAGCTTTACAGTAAGGGATAACAGATGGACAGCCCACAGTCTCCACTGGTATTCAGACAAGAGCAAGACATCTAGAGAAAAAAATATTATAATGAGGCACTATACAGGAATTATAAAAGGTCATGGATAGAAGTCATACAGAATGAGGAGGCATAACTCATTCACTATCTGCACCATTAAATGAGAGTAGCCACACCAATAAAATCAATAAATCAATCAACAATTATTTATTGAATTTATTATGTGTGCTAGTCATTGGAGAATTAAATAATGAGGGAAAAAAAGAATGTAAATATATCCTCATTCCTGAGACTAGATTTCAAACACTTTTAATTATGTACACTATATCAGTGAAAATCATTTATTGATGCTTTTTGGTTAAGGAATAATATGGGAAAGATTTTCAATGATTTCAAACTTTTTAAAAATATGATTGACAAGTTAATTAGCATTGCATATGCAAAAAGAGAATCATTGTAGCACCGTTAGATGGGAATGACATGACATGAAAGCAGATATTTGAAGAGCTGTCCACAATGTCAGTAGGGGAGTGACAGAAAAGCGGACAGAGGCTGCTAAGATTCACACAGTTTTCAGACAATTTAAAAATAATAATTCAACTGTTGTTCCTCTAGATGTGTGATCTTTGTTCAAAGATCAACAAATTGATACAGTACTTTAGGTTAAGAACATCTAAAATATTGTTTTCATTAATATGAAAAACTAAGAAATGAAGTAGTGCCTAAATGAAAGGATAATACAAAGATCTGCTCTGGGCAAAAAAAAGCCCAGAAGCCCAGAATACTAAACAAGTATTAGAGCAGTTGTTTGTTCTGCACTTGCAAAGTTCGTAAAATAATTCATGGGGCAGTTGGTTATTTTGTCTTATTGTGTTCATAATAATCAAAGACACTACTGAGAAGATTGTGGACTCATAAACTTTACAAGTCCGGCAACGTAAATGAGTTTCAATCTCAGGGACATATTGATTTTACTCTATTTCACTCATTTAACCAGTACCCCAAAACTCTTCTAAGAACCTTGGAATATACTGCAATTTCCCCCACCTTCTGGGATTCAGTATTCCTATAAACCTTCTTGATTCTTCTCTGTAGCCAACTCTTTCTCTGCATTTCTCTGGCAAGAGCCAACTCTGCAACCAACAATTTTTAGACCCTGCACAGACCTACCCTCTGAACACCCAAAGTCAACCAAATCATCCTGAATTGTCAAGACTTAATTATTCTTCATTCATCAGGTATGAATGGGTCAATACATTTTCTATGCCAGTAGACGTTCTCGATCCTCTCCATAGGCAACAATGGGCAAATCATCACTTTTCTACCTTTTGTTCGGGTAAGCATCTTATGAAAGTGATCAAGAAACTTTTGTGATCAGTCTTATATACTAAGAATGTAGTGTATTCAATAACATCTTAGGAGCTGAAGAAGTAGAAAAATCCTACGAATAACTTTATATGATGTTCCAAACCAATTTAAAATATACCTTGATATTCAGTGACTTCAGTACAAAGTTGAGCACAGATTGGAATAGTTAAAAAATGCATTCTAAAATATAGTTTAAAACCAATAAATAAAAGAAGGCAAAGACTTATAAACCTCATGCCTGTAGGTCATGATTATTTTCTTAAGACAGAGAGTAGAGAAAGAGTACAAATGTCAAGAACCAAACAATAACATAAAAAAAGCAATTAGCTGTTTCTTAGCAGACAAGAAATTACTAGTAACCATTGTGGGAGACATATCAGTCAGCTATCTGTGTGCAGTCAGTTCATTGACTACATAGAGCAAAGATCAAAATCAGTGTCAAATTAGAAGGAAAGATAAAGATGTGAAGACACTGCATATAATTACAACAGCTCTGATCTGACTTCTAATGTACCTTCCAGCTCCAAGTCTTTGATCTTACGAGACTGTTTAAACACACTGTTGACAATGAAAAATGGGAAAGGTATAAAATCAAAACATCTATTCTGGTTATGACTATTTATTAAAGTTAGACCAATGTAGCATTATCACCATAACAGGGGACCAACAGATTTCATAAACCATCTGATGCAGCAAAAACTTGATCTTCTTGCTGAGCCAAGGAAAGCAGCTTTAAGTACAAGTATATTTTTAAATTATTACAGAGGAGCGGGATGGCTTCCTGGCTTCCTTCAAGTCTTTGCTAACAATCCATCTTCTAAAAACAGACTTTCTGATTCCCCTTAATTATAGCACCTTTTCCCCTGTTGATTATTTCCAATTTATCTTTTATATATTGTGCTTGTACTTATTTGTTTGCATGTTATCTTCCTCATTAGACTCTCAGTTCCTTGACAGCAGGAATTATCTTTTATACTTTGTATTCTTAGCATTGATATAATGCCACGCACATAGTAGGTACTTAATAAATGTTGATTAATTATGACTTCACAAAACAATGAAATAGATTTAGAAGGTAGAAGTGAGCTTTCAAAAAATTGCTATGATATCTAAGTAAACCAGTTCATCCCAAGAGCATTCACATGATTATTGGATCATAGAGGTAATTTTGAAAAGTGATTTCAAAGATGACATCAATAAAAACCAGAGTTATTAAATGACTTGCCTAAAGTCATATAAGTAGTGACTCCAAATTCTTTGTTATGTGAGGATACAAACAGAAAAAGCAAAACAATCCCTGATCTCAATAAATTCATGTTCTAATTGGGAGAGACCACAGGTAAAATAGAGCTCAGCTGCATTGAAAATGGGATGGCTCAGAAGTCCTAAGGTTTGCATAGCATGACTAATGGGAAAGTCCATGAGATTTTCAGGTACATCAACAAGTCAAACAGCTCCTGGGAATTTGAAGAGCATAGATAAAGCCCATACCAGACCCTTAGAATGCAGTAGCAGGGCAGATGATAAGGCCTGATGGCCTTACATTTTACAGAGGGAATAGAATTGTTTGGTGTTCTCTTTTCATCCAAGCAATTTGAGCCATTAAACAGCCTGAATGGAATCTAAATGGATCTGGTACAAAGGAAAAAGGTACCCCTGGTTGTTGAAAAACTGCCCACTTCTAGGATGGAGTCTTGGGAGCCTTTGGCTACTGCCTCTCCTTTCTACTTGCAACTAGAAAAAATAATAACAAATAATTGTCACTATAATTAGAACAAAATAGATAAAGATGGATAGATAGATAGATAGATAGATAGATAGATAGATAGATAGACAGATAGAAATAGAACAGATTAGAATAATTAGATTTTACAGCACTTCTACAGCAATCTATTCATGATATTTGGCCGAGGCCTGTGATTTTGTGTATATAGGGAACTCCTGGTGTGAAAATTTTCTTCACCAATGCAAAGCAGCAACAAATCTAGAGCTTAGTGTCTTCAAGAGTTTACTGGGACACTGAGAAGTTATGTAAATTACCCATGGTCACATGACTACAATATCAAGGTCAGGGCTTAAAAATATGCACTTATTAGAACAAGATCATCCCTCTATCTACTGTGCCATATATAACTGGAAAGGAAGATACTATGGATAAAATCATTATGTCAAAATAACTGAAAAAAAACATTTTTATTGTTGTTCCATGGTGCAGCAGCCCTTCTATCCTCTACTCTCTCAAAATCTGTCCAAGCTCATGTCTGTTGCTTTTATGACACTATCAATATCATTCTTGGTCACTCACTTTTCCTTTTGCCTTCAATCTTTCCCCAAAATCAGGATCTTTTTTAGTGAGTCCTGTCTTTTCACTATGTAGACAAAGCATTTAAATTTCAGTTTCAGTATTTGCTTTTCCAATGAATAGTATGAATTCATGTCTTTAATTATTAACTGGTTTGACCTCTTTGCTGTTCAAGGGACTCTCAGAAGTCTTCCTTGCATCACAATTCAAAAGTGTGAATTCTGTGGTGCTCAGCTTTCCTTATAATCCAATTCTCACAGCATATATTATTACTGGAAAATCCATAGCTTTGCCTATACAGACCTTTGTTGTCAAGGTGATGGCTGCTTTTTAGTATGCAGGTCAGACTTAACATAGCTTTCCTACTAAGGAGCAAGTAGCTTTTAATTTCCTGGTGGTGACATATGAACCCAAGAAAGTAAAATCTCATGCTGTTTCTATTTCTTCTCCCTCTGTTTTCTAGGAAGTGATGGAATCAGTTGCCATGATCTTAGTTTTCTTTACTTTTTAATGTTAAGCTTTGAGCCCTCTTTTGCATTCTCCTTCTATTTCACCATGAGGCTTCATTCTTCTTCCCATTCTGCCATGTTTTGGTATCATTGGTATATGTGAGATTGTTGATATTTCTCCAGAAATATTAATTCCAGCTTTTGATTCACTCATCTTGACATTTTACATGAGATACTCCACATACAAGTTAAACAGATAAGTCTTGTCATGTTCCTTTTCCAATCTTCAGCCAGTCATTCCATGTTTAGTTCTAACTGCTGCTCCTTGATGGGCTAACAGGTACCTCAATAGATAAGTAAGATCATCTAATACTCTCATATCTTTGAGGACTTGCCACATTTTGTTAGGATACACACAATGAAGGGAAGATTTTTTTTCAGGAATTCCTTCATTTTCTCCATAATCCAGCGAATATTTGTGATATTTTCTCCAGAGAGGATTTTTGTCTGTTTTTCCACATGGTCAATTCTGCTTTTTAAGGCATTCTTCTCCTCATTTGCCTTTTGTGCTTTTTTGACCATCTGGTCACATCTGGTTTTTAAGGGGTTATTTTCTTCACTGCTTTTTTTGTGTCTCCTTTTCCAAGCTGTTGATTGGTTTTTTTTTTATTATTATTTCTTTGCATCACTCTCATTTCTCCTCCCAATTTTTGTCTACCTCTTTTACTTGATTTTCAAAATCCTTTTTTAGTTCTTCCTTCACCTGAAACTAATCCAAATTTTTCTTGGAAGCTTTAGATCTAGGAGCTTTGATGTTGTTATCATCTGATAACAACAGTTAACAGTGTATTTTGATCTTCCTTGCCATAGAAACTTCCAATAGTCACATTTTTTTCTTTGTTGTCTCATTTTCTGAGCCTACTACTTGATTTTTAACTCTGTGAAAGTGGGGATCTGCTTCCAGTGGGGAGGGCACACTGTCCCAAGCTTCAGGAGTTTTTTTGCAGCTGTTTTCAGAAATACTTCTAGGGACCTAGGAGTTTTCAGTTCTCTGATGTGGTATGATCTAACAACTGTTGTTTACTGCTCTCTTCCTCTGTACTTTGGTCTGTGAGTGACCACAAGTAATGATCTCAGACTTAGAACTATGAGAAGTGTCTCTCCCTCCCCTATGGCCATGAGCTCTGTTGCACTAGTGCTCTGTCTCACCCTGGGACTGTCACCTAGGGCTGTGACCAGGATCCAAGTATGGGGAAAACAACAGAGTCCTGCCTCAGTGCTAGCAAAAAGATCTCTGTAATCTCCTTCTGACCAGTTGTTCAACAACCTTACTGTCTGTGGGCTGAGAGCTCCAAAAGCAACCACTGTCACATGCCAGTTCATTCACTCCTGAGGCCTATTTCTTGTTTCTTGGGTCTGGAGCTATGCTGGAATGCTCCACTCTCACTCTTGAATTAAAGATCCGTAATGCTGACCTTCCAAGTTGTCTTTGGCCTCTTTAGGCTGAAAGGTCTGGAAAATGCCAATGATTCAGACACCCTGAGGCCAGTTTCAAGTTTGTTGAGGCATGGCCTGCTTTGGACTGTGCTCCTCTCTCTCCACGGTACAAGAGAATTTACTGTCCACCTTCTAAGTTTTCTTGAACTGGAAATTTGTTCCACTCCTTTTATGTGTATTTCGCTGCTCTAGAATTTGTTTGGAGATATTTTAAAAGGTATTTGGAGGAATGTGGGGGAGATCTCAGGTGATTTTCTGCCTTCATTTTGTCATCTTGTTTCCACTTCTGAGTGTAGTTTTTTAATAGCATCATCTTTTAGGATTTTAAATAACTTAGCTTGATTCTTGTCACCTCCACTAGCCTCATTGTTATCAAAGCTTCCTAAGACCCACTAACTTTGTTCTCCAGCAAATCTAGCTGTAATTCAGTAATCACACTGGTTATCAGTGATATTGACATCTTTCTTGTTTAGTTCTTCTGTATATTTTTGCCCACCTCTTCTTGATTGCTTCTACTTCTGTTCAGTCTCTACTATTTTTCTTTTATCATACCCATTTTTTGCATGAAATATTCCCTTGATATCTCTAATTTTCTTGAAGAGATTTCTTGTTTTTTGCCATTCTAATGTTTTTATTTTATTTCTTTGCCTTGCTCATTAAAGAAAATCTATTATCTTTCATTGCTATTGTCTGTATTCCTGAATTTGTTAAGGTGTATCCTTCCCTTTCTCCTTTATCTTTCACTTTCATTCTTTCCTCAGCTATATTTGTGAAGCCTCACCAGACAACCATTTTGCTGACTTGTTCTTCTTTTTCTGGGGATTGTGTTTGCTTTTTTTCTGCCTCCTGTACAATATTGCAAACCTCTGCCTGTAACTCTTCAGGCACGCTATTTACCAAGTCAGTCATTAATAGCTTAATATTTCATCACTAAAATTACTTTTGAGAATGGTTTATGAAAATTAAGGATAATTTTATTTAATATAAAAAGAGAATAGGCATCCTTCTGCAGAACACTTTCAACAGTACGTAACTTGTTCCTAGTTATATGAAAATTAAGTGCCAAAGAGAATGTAATACCCAGTTGGGGGTATTTTTTAAAATTAATTAAAAGAAGAAGAATTATTAGTTATAATTAAGACGCAATTTGGTTTAGTGCATAGAGTTCTGAAATTAGGTAGTCATGTTTTCAACTTTGACCTCTGATGCTCCCAGACTGTATGATCATTTGCAAATCAAGTAACAACTCATTATATCAGTTTTATTAGCTAAAAAAAATCATAATAATCATCAGAATGATAGTGGGAATGGAAGGACTCTGTGAGGGATTTTTGAACATAGAGGACACATGGGAATTTTTGCAGATAGTAGATAAGGAGCCAGTAGACTGGGAGAGATTAAATATAAATGAAAACAGTGGGGATGAGAAAAGGGACAATCTATCAGATGAGACAGCATAAAATGGAATAGAATTGCTTGTGCAGGTAGAGTGGTGAAGATTGTGGTGTTGTTGTTGCTACTGTTGAAGAGGATCATGACAACAAAGACATGATGACATGACTTGCATTTGACTTTGTTTTGAGACAGGGAGGGCTGTGCAGGTTATCAGCTTCACTTCTCCTCCTGAGCCATCTGGATCCAGCGACCAGATATCCATCAGGATGTCTGGAGATGGCCCAAGATGCCATGAGAGACTTTCTAGGCTAAGACCTTTTCTCTTAAAGTAATGTAATGCCCATTCAGTGAATGGGTCTCTTCAAGAAGTAGTCAAAGGATATCCCATTTAAATAGAAAAGAAAAAATTAAACAGATCAAGCTGGGAGAGGCAGGAGTCTCAGAAACCTCAGGATTGTTGTTTCAAAGAGAAACAGTTACTATTGACATTCATTCAAAGTCAGGAAGGTCTGAATAACAGCCATTGAGTGGAACTTTGGGAGGGACCCATTGTTGTTCAATCTATAGGCTTCAGAGTGCACTGTGTATAAAGTTTTACAAAAGAGAAGAAAGAAAGAAAGAAAGAAAGAAAGAAAGAAAGAAAGAAAGAAAGAAAGAAAGAAAGAAAGAAAGAAAGAAAGAAAGAAAGAAAGAAAGAAAGAAAGAAAGAAAGAAAGAAAGAAAGAAAAGGAAGAAAGTGGGAAAGAAGAAAAAAACTGGGAAGAAAGGAAAGGAAGACAAGAAAGATATCTAATGAGTAAACCCCAAGTTAACTGGGCAGATTCTGGCCATCAAAATTTACCTTCCTTTAGAGAGGAGAAGGAAGGGGAAAGGGAGAGCTTGAGAGAGAGGATGAGGTGAGTTACCCAGCTAGCTGGGTCCCAGTTCAGGCAGCTCAGTCTACTCACAGCTTGTGTCCATACTTTTTAAAAAGTGGATCATAACATCAGAGAGATGATGGCATGACTTGCACTTGACTTTTTCTTCGGAATACCCCAGTGTTTTTTAGTGAAATATGAGTCAAAGTTCTCATTTGATTTGGTAGAGCAAAATGTAGTGTTAAAGGCTTTCCTCCAAAAATTTCTCACTCATGTTTAAGACCATATCGGTATATATTTTCTTGATGAATGTATCCCCATTCATATTTTAGTCTAATTGCACAATGAATATTAATCTCAACAAGTACAAAGCATGGATATATGGGCTCACCAAAACTGTCTTTCAGTGTAATGGAAGATATGCTAATCTTAGTGCAATTGAAAGAGGAATTCTCTATAAAAAGTGAAATTTTCTAGTGCTCCTCTTTTGAATGACGTGTTGATAATAAAAAGCCCTGCAATGGTTTCCTCCCCAATGAAATCTATCAGCACAGGAATTCATTTTGGAAAACCCTAGATTATGACATACAAATGTAAGAGCAGCTTGTTGAATTAGTCTGCCATCTATCTGTCTGTCTAGCTACTTACCTACCTATCTATCTATC
Source organism: Notamacropus eugenii (assembly GCF_028372415.1). NCBI lineage: Eukaryota > Metazoa > Chordata > Mammalia > Diprotodontia > Macropodidae > Notamacropus > Notamacropus eugenii. The sequence goes on along the minus strand of NC_092877.1, from coordinate 182,429,745 downwards.
TATCTGTCTATCTATCTATCTATCTATATGTATTTTTCTATCTCTTCATCTACATATTTACACAATTGGTAGATATTTCAGATAGAAAATGAACTGGGGGGGGCAGAGCCAAGATGGCGGAGTAGAAAGACACAAATAACGATAGCTCCAAACCCACAGGCTATAAAATATCTGTAAAAAAGCAGTCTCAACAAATTCTGAAGCAGCAGAAGCCACAGCACAACAGAGCAGACAAGATTTCTATTCCAGAGGGACCTGAAAACTTCTTGCAAAAGGTCCTCACACTGTGGACCTAGAGCCCAGCCCAGCCTTGCATTGGCCGCGTGGCGCCAAGAGGAGCAGATCCCAACTGGCTTCAGGGAAGGAACCTCCAGCAGCCGCATGGGTGCCTCCACCCACAGGTGACAAGGGTCGGTGAGAGGGTCTCTTTGGCGGGTCAAGAGGAGAGTGGGGTGCCCCCATAACTCAGGCCCCCTCAGGAGGCAGCAGCGGAGGCGGCAGCAGACCAGGGCTCCCCAAGCAGGCAGCAGCCTGGATCCATTGTTGAAGGTCTCTGCACAAAGCCCCTGAGGGAAGTGAGCCCGTGAGGCGGCCCTGCCCCTACCTGACCACCTGAACTTAATCTCACACTGAAGAGCAGCCCTGCCCCCACCCAAAGCCCTGAGGCTGGGAAGCAGCATTTCAATCTGAGACCCCAAGTGATGGCTGGGCAGATCTGGAGGCGAAGTGGGTGTGAAGAGAATATTCAGAAGTCAAGTCATTGGCTGCGAAAATGCCCAGAAAAGGGGAAAAAAATAAGGCTATAGAAGGTTACTTTCTTGGGGAACAGGCATTTCCTCCCTTCCTTTCTGATGAGGAAGAACAATGCTTACCATTAGGGAAAGACACAGAAGTCCAGGCTGCTGTATCCCAGCCTACTCAGTGGGCTCAGGCCATGGAAGAGCTCAAAAAGGATTTTGAAAATCAAGTTAGAGAGGTGGAGGAAAAACTGGGAAGAGAAATGAGAGACATGCAAGTGAAGCATGAAGAACAATTAAACACCCTGCTAAAGGAGACCCAATAAAATGCTGAAGAAAATAATATCTTGAAAAATAGGCTAACTCAATTGGCAAAAGAGGTTCAAAAAGCCAATGAGGAGAAGAATGCTTTCAAAAGCAGAATTAGCCAAATGGAAAAGGAGGTTCAAAAGCTCACTGAAAAAAATAGTTCTTTCAAAATTAGAATGGAACAGATGGAGGCTAATGACTTTATGAGAAACCAAGAAATCATAAAACAAAGCCAAAAGAATGAAAAAATGGAAGATAATGTGAAATATCTCATTGGAAAAACAACTGACCTGGAAAATAGATCCAGGAGAGACAATTTAAAAATTATGGGACTACCTGAAAGCCATGATCAAAAAAAGAGCCTAGACATCATCTTTCATGAAATTATCAAGGAAAACTGCCCTGAGATTTTAGAACCAGAGGGCAAAATAAGTATTCAAGGAATCCACAAATCACCTTCTGAAAGAGATCCAAAAAGAGAAACTCCTAGGAACATTGTGGACAAATTCCAGAGTTCCCTGGTCAAGGAGAAAATATTTCAAGCAGTTAGAAAGAAACAATTCAAGTATTGTGGAAATACAATCAGGATAACACAAGATCTAGCAGCTTCTACATTAAGGGATCGAAGGACATGGAATAGTATATTCCAGAAGTCAAAGGAACTAGGACTAAAACCAAGAATCACCTACCCAGCAAAACTGAGCATAATACTTCAGGGGAAAATTTGGTCTTTCAATGAAATAGAGGACTTTCAAGCATTCTTGATGAAAAGACCAGAGCTGAAAAGAAAATTTGACTTTCAAACAGAAGAATGAAGAGAAGCATGAAAAGGTAAACAGCAAAGAGAAGTCATAAGGGACGTACAAAAGATGAACTGTTTACATTCCTACATGGAAAGACAATATTTGTAACTCTTGAAACTTTTCAGTATCTGGGTACTGGGTGGGATTACAAATACACACATGCACATGCACACACACATAGAGACAGAGTGCACAGAGTGAATTGAAGAAGGTGGGACCATATCTTAAAAAAATGAAATCAAGCAGTGAGAGAGAAATATATTGGGAGGAGAAAGGGAGAAATGGAATGGGGCAAATTATCTCTCATAAAAGAGGCAAGCAAAAGACTTATTAGTGGAGGGATAAAGAGGGGAGGTGAGAGAAAAACATGAAGTTTACTCTCATCACATTCCACTAAAGGAAGGAATAAAATGCACACTCATTTTGGTATGAAAACCTATCTTACAATACAGGAAAGTAGGTGATAAGGGGATAAGCAGGGTGTGGGGGATGATGGAAGGGAGGGCATGGGGAGGATGCAGCAATTTGAGGTCGACACTCACGGGGAGGGACAGGATCAAAAGAGAGAATAGAAGTAATGGGGGACAGGATAGGATGGAGGGAAATATAGTTAGTCTTATACAATACGACTATTATGGAAGTCACTTGCAAAACTACACAGATTTGGCCTATATTGAATTGCTTGCCTTCCAAAAGGGGTGGGGAGGGAGGGAGGTAAAGAAGTTGGAACTCAAAGTTTTACGAAGAACTCTCGAGTTCTGTTCTTGCCACTAGGAAATAAGAAATACAGATAAAGGGGTATAGAAAATTGTTTGGCCCTACAGGACAAAAGACAAGGTGGAGACAAGGGCAGAGGGGGATGATAGAAGAGAGAGCAGATTGGTCATAGGGGCAATTAGAATGCTCAGTGTTTTGGGGTGGGGGGAGGGAACAAAAGGGGAGAAAATGTGGAAGCCAAAGTTTTGTTAAAATGAATGTTAAAAGTTAAATAAACAAATAAATTTTAAAAAAAAAACAAAAAAGAAAATGAACTGGACCCACAATTGAAAAGGGAGAGGAGAAAAGATTGACTCATATTTTGGAAATTAACGGTATCTTTTATGAGCACAAGACATTCTTTGTTGCAAAAGCCCCTCTATTTTATACTAAAATACACTAACAACATCCATTGATGTTACATTGATTCCAATTATGAAATAACATGACCTTGGAGGAGTTAAAATTGGGGTAACTCAAAAGCTAAAGGAGTAATGCATGATGCTTATAAATTGTAACATATAGCCAGGAATCGCTTGTCGCGAAAAAACGGCATAAAATGTTGCCTTTAAGGTAACTTTATGATTTTAAGAGATCAGAAGCTGGTCAGTGCAGCTGCACAACATTTTGTATCTTATTGCTTCAGATAAGTTGGCTTGCCTTCCCTGTGAATGGCAATTAATTCACAGTTGGTGAGATTATTTATCTGCTTCTTTCAAGAGTTGCTCCCCCAGATGATGTCTGTGAAGTCCATGAACATAAAAGTGGCCTACCAGTTATTGTTACCCCAAAATAAAATGGATTGCCTTGGTAGGTAGTGAATTTCCCAACAATGAGCATCTTCAAGTAGAAACTGGTCACTTGTGAGCACACATTATGATATTCTGTACATAGTAAGTTTATAAGGTGTTCCTTTATAGATGTAGTGTGGATCACATTATCTCTGAGGTGTCTTCTAATTATGATATTCCAGGATTTTACATCTAATATACCTTTGACCCTGAAAGTCATTTAATTTGCTTGCCTAAGTTTCCTCATCTATGAATTGAGGATAACAGCACCTATGTCACAGGGTTACTTTGAAGATCAAATGAGATACTTTTAAAGAACTTAACACAATAACTGGTAAATATGAAGAGATATAATGCATATGTGTGTATGAATATGTATATGTGCATATATACTCATATGTATATATAAACTTGTATATATTTATAAACTTATATATGCTATTTATTATTGTTATTGTTATTTACATGTAAAGGTAACAGATAGTTGTTACAACCCTTCCTTATTATGTCTTGAAACATATAATAGCTATATATTTAAGCCATTTTTACTTTTGACTTATTTAATTACTGGCTTTGATAGTCAAAGAACGCCAGACCTGAAGTCAAAAAAATTCATTTTCATGAGTTCAAATCAGCACCAGAAATGAGTACTCAATCTCAAAAGATCATTATCACTGATTGCTTCTTTAAAATAGATTTTATTAATATATCTTGCTTTTACATCGTATAATTCCCACCTATTCCCTTTCCCCTACATCCTCTTATAACCAAATTTTTAAAAGAGAAGAAGAGGAAAAGATAATTTATCAAAATTGACCAATATATTGAAAAAATCTGATATATGCAAGGTAACACACATTAACCTCTTCCCCAATGCAAAAGAAAAGAAGGGAAATATCCTTTCATATCTATTTTCTAAGACTAATCTTGTCTTTTTTAATTTTACATCTTTTAAAAAATATTTTGTAGTTGTTGTTCACTTATATGAACTGATTAAAAGTGAAGGAAGCAGAGCCAGGAAAACAATATACATAACTTCAAGCGTGTAGTAAATATTTGTATCACATCATTTGTTTCTGTATTCATCATATTAATTGTTTCTTACAGTATGGTAATACTCCATTACATTCTTGTACCATAGTTGGTTTAGCCATTCTCCAAATCAGAGTATATGTTTGTGCATATATAAGTATGTATCTGCATATTCATACATAATACTTATATAGAAAACTAAATAGCAGCTGCATATTATACAATTCTTATTAGGTTTTAAGTATCTAGGAGGTAGAGACATCCCAGGTAATTTATTTTTTTTTTAATTCTCTTTGACACTTTGCGTTTAATAAGGGCTTAATAAATGTGGTGTAGCTAAGTTGCACAATGGATAGGGCACCAACGTTATAGTCAAGAAGAGTTCAAACTTGATCTCAAGCACTTACTAGTTATGTGACTCTAGGCAAGTCACTTAACCCTGTTGGTCTCAGTGTCTTCATCCATAAGTGAGCTAGAGAAGAAAATGGTAAAGCACTCCAATATCTCTTCAAAGGAAACCCCAAATGGGGTCATGAAGAGTTGTACATGACTGAAATGACGGAACAGCAAATAAACGTGGATTGAATAAAATAATGCAAAGTATTATTCATTGTGTCATAAAAGTAATGCAAAGCAATGAATAAGTTCTGTAGGAGGTCTAAGGAGGGAGTGATCACTGGGGGAATGAGATTGTGGAATCTTCATGGACCTTGTGGGCTGGAGTTGAAATATGAAGTGCAAGATATAGACAAGTAAAGGGAAAAAGAGAACAGTATTAGTAAAGGAATAAAAGCAGGAATGCAATATATTCAAGGAAGAATGACTAGATTTCATATGGGCTAACATTTGTGAAGGGAGGTAGTAGAGATGATGTTTGAGAAATCATATCTTATTTGCTCCTCCCAACAACTCCACGAAATTGGCAGTGCAACTGTTATCCCTATTTTACAAATGAAGAAAAAGAGAAACAGAATGCCTGTAATTTAGCTAATTGCATATGGTGCATAAGAGTCAGAGCCAAGAGGCAAACCTGACCTTCTTACCCAGGTCAGTGATGCTTTACAGGAAGGATTTGGGAATGTATTAAATGGAGATATCCTGTGAGGATCCGTCAAAGGTTTTTTGAGCAGAGAGTCATGTGTAGAAAGTAACAATTAGCTATTTAAATACAAAATATCTGAATTAGAGTAATTATATTTTACTAATTAAAGTAATTCACAATGCAGTAGATTTTCTCTGGTTTTTTGTTTAATAAAAACATACTACAATAATAGTACCAATTTTGATTAGCATGCATCATTTGGAATCATATCTAAATGCTTCAGACATATTTTTAAAAAGAAACAGAAAATTTAGGAACCAAATGACCTATACTCTGCTTAGAAAGACACATATTTGGAAATATTTGGAACAGAGAAGCTATATCATAAAATAAGTTCTAGTTTTTCTCTAAAGTCTAGATAGCATATTTAAACACATAGAATGTGAGAAATCTTTCATTTGGACATTTTGTAACATAAAAGAAGTATATTCACATTTGTACTTAAATTCGCATAAAACTCTAAATTTTCCATCTTAGTGTTAAATTAAAAAATCAAAATATAACAAGTTGAATCTTAGCTTGAGATGTTTATTTCTTTATTTTTCTTTTTTAAAGCACCAGTTTAACCAAAACTTCATTACCAGCTTGATTTTGACATATAAGTCAGGTTTTTAACATTTAAACATCATTGAGGCATGCTAGTCAGTTTAGAGCTAAATGATAGCGTGAACACAAACAGTGACCCATTATGATAGAATTAAAACTAAAATGTATTTAATAATCAGTTTGCTGTATTCAGTGTCTGTGTTTAACAAGATCCCTAAATGTATTAGAAATAGGGGAAACATGAAGTAAGGGACTGACTCAGGGTTGAAGCTTCCCCCATACCAGTTCAATCTGTATGTCCACACACAAACCAATTTGATTGTTATGCCTAATTTAACCCATCAATTGTTCTTCAGTCATTTCAGTCATGTCTGACTCATTATGACCCCATTTGGGGATTTTCTTGACAAAGAAACTGGGGTGATTTTGATATTTCCTTCTCTGGCTCAGTTTATAGATGAGGAAACTGAGACAAACAGAGTTAACTGATTTGCCCAGAGTCACATAAATATTAAGTGTCTGAGGCCAAATTTTTCTTGACTTTAGACTTCGTGCCCTATTCACTGTGCCACCAAGCTACTGCACATTTATTAAGCCTTTCTTATATACAAGGAGTCAAGAAGAATTTTTAAAAAAATTTCCTAGGACATATCTACCTCCTACATGCTTACAACCTAGTAAGAATTTTTGAATATACAGCTGCAGTTTTTCTACATATGTATTATGTATGAATGTGTATGTTTAAGTGTATATCTATACCTATATATGTATGCACGAACATATCTTTTGATTTGTACAATGGCTAAATCAGTTATGGTACATAAATATAATAAAATATGTTATAAGAAACAATGAATATGACTAATATAGAAAAAGCATGAACAGATACAAATATTTACATTTTTGTATATTGCCCTCTTGGCTCTACATAATTCACTTTTAATCTTTTCATATATGCAAACAACAGCAACAAAACACTTTTTAAAAGTCACAAGATTAAAAAAAACAAGACTGGTGTCAGATAAAGAGATTTGACAAGATGCTTACCCTTTTTTCTTTTGCAGATGTAATGAAAGTGGGGTTTACATATGTGTATCCTTCTATATGTCAGATTTTTTTCAATGTATTGGTCAGAATAGATAAATTATTTTTCTTCTTTTTAAGAAAATGTATTATGAGGATGACTTTCTTAGAGGATGTGGGAAAAGGGATATAAGTGGGAATTTAGGTGATATAAAAGTAAGATATATTAATAAAAATTCATTTTTTAAAAAAAGCAATCAGTGGTCCTGATCCTCTAAGATTGCCAAGGGTTTTCTCACTAAACTCCCCACAAAGGGTGAATAAAGGAAAAAAAGAAAAATGCTAAACTTCACATTTTATTCAATAACATTTAGAGAATAACTATTCTTTTTAGAAAATATTTTTGAGAGGCATTTAAAGCAGGGCATAATAGGAACACAATCAGTGTAATCCATCATAACTACATATATCTAGTAATTCAAACTAATGGTGCTCAATAGGCTTTTGTAACAGAATTAATTCTCTTTAAATAGAGTTCAAAGAAAGGTTTATCTCTTCACTTCCATTTTGTTCATATCAGGAATTCCAATTTTTTGTGACACTTTTTATATACTTCTGAAAATGCAGGTTTTCTTTTCATGGGTTGTGTTTGAAAGTTTCATTTTTATTGAAAGATTTAAAGCATATCTACATATTTGAAATACTTTTTGGAGGGCTAGTCTCAAATGTAGTCTTTTCTAAAGTTACAAGTTTGTAGGTGTATTAAATTCATGAAATTTTCAAAGTGCTCAGAAATGACCCTTATTTGGGAAGGTACACTTTCTAAATAAAATAGAAAGTAATGGCAGACAATGTTTAATTTTATTGCTTGTCATTTTCTAATGATATTTTCTAATTTGGGGGACAAAAAGAGAATAAAATCAGATGTGAAGTTATGGTTGATTTTTAGAGCAAGGAAAATGTACTTTATGAAGATTATCTTAGCAAAATCCAGTTCCTGGTTTTGTATATACAAATATATACACAAATGTACCCCTGCTATAACTAGGTAGACCATAATTGCACTAATATTTCAATCACTTTTCTTATATTTTTAAAATTATTTTTATATTTTCCATGCACATGTAAAACAATTTTTAACAAATGTTTTTATTTATTTTAATATTGAGTTCAGGGGTGGAGCCAAGATGGCAGAGTAGAAGCACAGACCTGCTTGAGTTCTCCCCCAAAATCTTTAAAAAACCTGTAAAAAATGACTCTAAACAAATTCTACAGCAGCAGAAGCTACCAAATGAAGCAGTGAAACAGCTTTCCATTCCAAGACAGCCTGGAAAGGGGACAGGAAGAGTCTACTACTGGACTTGGAGCAAAGCACAGCCCAGCATGGGCCATGTGGAGACAGGACTGGAGCAGGTTGCAGGGTGCTGAACCATGGGTAGCTACTGCAGTTTCCAGGTTTCTCAACTTGCAATTGTCAAAAATAGCTTCAAAGGTCAGTGAAAAAGCTCTTTCACCTGCGTGAGAGGGGAGCATGGTCAGGCCAGCCCCAGCCCCAGGGCAGCTGTAGCCACTGGCTTAGCAGAGACCACTTCTGGAATTCTCCACCTTCAGATGCTGGGCAGAATCAAGCAGCTTATCTGGGTCTCAGTCCTGAGTGGCAGTCCTGGAGTGAGGAGGAGTGCTGGTGTGGCATAGCTGATGGCTGCAGTAGAGAGGGAATCCTACTCACAATTCCAGGGAAGAAAAGAGTCCTTTTGGTAGCTCACAGATGAGAGCACAGGCCAGGGGAGGAGTAAAACCCTCTCCCTTGACTATGCCACTTTGGAGAACCGAGAACTTGCAGGTTTCTAGAGATACCTCAGAGAACAGCTGCACAAAACCTTTGAAGCCCAGAGTAGTATACCCTCCCCTTGACAAAGGACTCAAAAGTCAAGTAATTGGCTGGGAAAATATCCCAAAAGGAGAGAAAAAAAGACTATAGAAGGTTACTTTCTTGGTGAAAGGGTATTTTCTTCAATCCTTTCAGGTGAGGAAGAGCAAAGCATTCAATCAGAAGAAGGTCAAAGTATACTAGTGGAGGTAGATAGCAAGGTCAAGGCTCCTACATACAAGTCTCTAAAAAAAATATGAAATGGTCTCAGGAAATGGCAGAGCTCAAAAAGAATTTTGAAAATAAAGGAAGAGGGGTGGAGGAAAAATTGGGAAGAGAAATGAGAACGATGAAAGAAAATAATGAAAAAAAGTCAACAGCTTGCTAAAGGAAACCCAGAAAGATGTTGAAGAAAATAACACCTTTAAAAATAGACTAACCCAAATGGCAAAAGAGGTCCAAAAAGACAATGAGGCAAATGTCTTATAAAGCAGAATCAGTCAAATGGAAAAGATGGTTCAAAAGTTCACTGAAGAAAATAGTTCTCTAAATATTAGAATGGAACAGATGGAAGCTAATGACTTTATGAGAAATCAAGAACTTATAAAACAAAACCAAAAGAATGACAAAATGGAAGACAATGTGAAATACTCATTAGAAAAACAACTGACCTGGAAAATAGATACAGAAGACATAATTTAAAAATTATTGGTCTACCTGAAAGTCACGATCAAAAAAAGAGCATAGATATAATGTTTCAAGAAATTATAGAGGAAAACTTCCCTGATATCTTAGAACCAGAGAGTAAAATAGAAATGGAAAAATTCAACACTTACCTCCTGAAAGAGACCTCAAAAGGAAAACTCTTAAGAATATGGTAGTCAAATCTGAGAGCTCCCAGGTGAAGGATAAAATATTGCAAGCAGCCAGAAAGAAATAATTTGAGTACTGTGAAAACATAATCAGGAAAACTCAAGATTTAGCTGCTTCTACATTAAGGAAGTAGAAGTCTTGTAATATAACATTCTAGAGATCAAAGGAGCTAGGATTAAAACCAAGAATCACCTACTCAGAAAAACTGAATATAATCCTTCAAGGGAAAAAGTGGATATTCAATGAAATAAAGGATTTTCAAGCATTCTTGATGAAAAGACTCACATACAAGAATCAAGAGAAGTGTGAAAAGGTAAAAGAAAAAGAGAAATCATAAGAGATTTATTAAAGTCGAACTGTTTACATTACTACAAGGAAATTCCTACATGTCTATACATTATATACATATATACATATACATATATATATATGTATATGTATATATATACATATATATATACATATATATATGTATATATATATGGAGAGAGAGAGATGTAAAAGGCACAAGGTGAGTTGAATATGAAGGGATGATGCCTAAAAATTAAAATTAAAAGATTATTGAGGAATGTGCTGGGAGAAGAAGAAATGGAGAGGTAAAATAAGGTAAATTATCTCACATAAAAGAGGGAAGAAAAAGGTTTTACAGTGAAAGGGTACAGGGCAAAAGTGAGAAGGAATAAGTGAACCTTATTCTCATCAAATTTGGCTTAAGGAGACAATAACATACACACTCATTTGGGTATGGAGAGCTATCTTACCCTACATGAAAGTAGGAGGAAAGAAGATAAGAGAGAGGGGATGGTGGAAGGCAGGGCAGATTGAGGGAGGGGTAATCAAAAGCAAACATTTTTGAGGATGGACAATGTCAAAGGAGAGAATAGAATAAATGGGGGAGTGGGATAGGATGGAGGGAAATGCAGTCTTTCACAACATTACTGTTATGGAAATATTTTACATGACTACACATGCATAAACTATATTGAAGTGCTTGCCTTCTTGATCAGGGTGGCAGATAAGAGAAGGGTGGCAGATTTGGAGAAGGGGTAATCACAATGCATGCTGTCCTGGGCTGGTGGGAGGAGAGAGATGGGGAGAAATTCTGGAATTCAAAATATTATGGAAGTGAATGTTAAAAACAAAAATAATTAGTAAATGAAACATAAATGAGTTCAAATTCCTGTCCTGTCTTCCACCACTCCCTACTCCTTAAGAAGGAACACAATTTGATTATTACTATTCATTTGAGGTCATGAAAAACATATTTTCACCTTAATTATGTTGCCAAAAAAAACATAAACAAAAATTACTATAATAATAAAGTTTAAAAATGTATGCTTCAATCTGCATTCAGAGTTCAGCAGCTCTTTCTCTGCAAGTAGATACGTTTTATACATCATGGGTCCTTTGGAATGCTGGGACAATTGCTTTGATTAGAGTAGCTAAGTCTTTCACAGTTGATCATCCTTGTGATATTACTGTTACTATATAAAATGTTCTGGTTCTACTCACTTCACTTAGCATCAGTTCATGTATGTCTTTTCAAGTTTTTCTGACACCATCTTGCTCATCATTTCTTATAGCATTACAATATTCCATCACAATCATATGCCACAATTTGTTCAGCCATTTCCTAATTAATGGGTATTTCTTTAATTTCCTATTCTTCGCCATCACAAAAAACAGATGCTATAAATACCTTTACTCTTTTTTTTAATCTCTTTGGGATATAAGACCTCATAATTATAGGAGTGGGGTCAAAAAGCATTCACAGTTTTAAAATCCTTTTCTGTCATGGTATCTAGTCTGATAGATGCAGATAATACCTCATCATTGTTTTCATTTATGTTTCTCTAATCAGTAGCGATTTAGAGAATTTTTTCATGTGACTATTGGTAGCCTCGATTTTTCTTCGAAGAATTGCCTATTCATGTTCTTTTACTATCAACTGGAGAATAGTTCTATTTTTTTTTTTTATAAATTTGACTCATTGAGAAATGAGAGTTTTATCATACTTACCATAATATCCCCCCAAGTTCTTGTTTTTCTTATAATTTTGACTGCATTTGTTTTATTTGTGCAAGAGCTTTTAAATTTCATGTGATCAAACTTATGCATTTTACTTCACATAATATTCCCTAACTCTTGTTTGGTCATACACTCTTCTTCCCTTATCTATAAATATGACAGATACATTTTTCATGCTCCCCTAATCTGTCTAAATCATTTTCTGTCTTCCTGTCTAAATCTTTTATCCATTTTGTCCTTATCTTGGTATATGATGAGAGATGTTGGTCTATGCCTAATTTCTTCCAAACCATTTTCCAGTTCTATCAGCAATTTTTATCAAATGATGAGTTTTTACCCAAAACTTTAGATATTTGAATTAATCAGGAACTACATTTCTATGGTCACTTGCTATGATAAATTGTTTAACAATGATCCATCACTCTATATCTTAGCCAGTAGTAGATTGTTTGATGATTACCTCTTTGTATTGCAATTTAAATTCTAATACTGCTAGGCCCCTTTATGTAACATTTTTTTTTTCATTGATTCCCTTGATTTTCTTGATCTTTTGTTCTTCCAGATGAATGTTGTTACTATTTTTTCTGGCTTTATAAAATAATTCTTTGGTAGTTTGATTAGTATGGCACTAAATAAGCAAATTAACTTAGATAGAATTGTAATTTTTGTTACATTAGCTCAAGCCTACCCAGGAGAAATTATTATTTCTCCAATTGTTCAGATCTCTATTTGTGTGAAAAGTGTTTTATAATTATGGTCATATAATCCCTGAGTTTATCTTGGCAGCTAGACTACCAAACATTGTGTATATATATGTATGTATGTATGTATGTATGTATGTATTGTATTGTATATATGTGTATATTTATATGTGTATTATATGTGTATTAATATATATTATATGAAAATATTTCAAATAAAATTTTTCTATCACTTCCTGCCTGGTTTTATTGGTAGTATATAGAAATGTTAATGGTTTGTGTGGATTCATTTTATAGCATACTACTTTGCCGAAGTGCTTAATTGTTTCAACTGCTTTTTTAGTTCATTTTCTAGTGTTCTCTGTATAAATATATCATCTGCAAAAAATGATAGCTTTGTTTCCTCAATGCCAATTTTAATTTGTTCAATTTGTTTTGCTTCACACTGCTATAGCTAGCATTTCTAGTACTATAATAAATATCCAGTCTTTACTGTAAGGCTTCCATTGAGGGATTTTCCACTAACTCCCATGCTATTTCAGGATAACTTTGGTTGTTAGAAATTTTTTTCTAAATTCTTTCACTACAACTTTCATCTCTTCTTTTTAGTTCTGCCTTCTAGAGTCCAGCACAATAAATGTGATTCCACTTCCACATGATAATCCTTTAAATATTTTAAAAATGCATATATTTCTACCCCTAAATCTATTCTCCATCTTAAACATCCATATTTCCTTCAACTGATATTGACATGGATTCTGTCTCTCACTTAATACCTTGTCTGCAAATATAGAATTATATGCTTTGCTAATTCTTTCCTAAATCTAAATGTTTTGTTTTCATAGCACTTATCTATATTTATCAAATGAAAGAAAAATAAATAAATGAAATAGCATTTATCTAGTACATACTACATACCATGGATTGTGCTAAGTACTGGTGATAAACACATAAAGGTAAGGACAGGTTGCATTTTAATGACAACATATATAGGAAATGGTAGCCAGGTGGGAGAAATTTTGGACTGAAAAGTTGTAAAGATAGTGAGTGCAATCATAGTGGAATAAATTGACGTACCTATTTTTGAAGCAATGACAGTATTGATTCATTATGATTCTAGAGCTGGAAAGCAAGTGTGGGGGGGGTGGGGGGGGAGGGTTAAGCGCTTGCAGTTGCAAGGTAGGGGGTGAGAAAATAGCCAGGGAGGAAAATCAAGCATAACTGGATTTAAGCCTAGATAGAGTGGATGACATGAGGCCTTAATCAATTATTACAATTGGACCCAGGGCAGAATTTCAGAAGCTGAAAGTTTCAAGTCCTCTGTGGTTTCTGGTCCAAGAAAAGCAGCAGATAAGAAACTCATGAGACTCCACTGGTGTGCTTACCATTAACAAATGGCTACAATTTTCTCAAAGCAAATGCATTTATTTGCTAAGATGCATAGTTTAAAAAAAAGTAAATACTAAACCGACTGGAGTATGCTCTTTAAATGTCAGTGAGAACAGTGGGGGTCAAACTTAGAGTACAATGGTGGTTAGATACAAATTCAAGGAAAACATTGCAAAGACTACTCAATCCTATGGTACTTTAAGGCCTCTATGTCATCTTTTCTCTTTCTTAATTTCTCACTACCACTCAACTCTTGATTGCCAGGGCTAGCTTTCCCTTGATTCTATAGTCTCTTCATGTCCCAATCCTACTAGCTCCTTCCTTTTTCAAGTATCTACCTCTCCTTATCCATGTCCCTCTGAAGTGCATGCCTGTAGTGCTATAAGTTCAAAACTATGTTAGATCTGTCAGATTTCCAAAGTACTGAGAGATGCTCTTTATCTAAGAAGGTAGAGACAATTGTCCTATTCTAAAAACAATTATTTTGGGGACAAAAAAGCATAAAACCAGAGGCAAACTTATGGAAATTTTTCATAGCAAAATATCACTTTATAAAAAGTTAACCTATCAAAAATCAACATTCTGTTCCTCAATTTTTATTCAAATTCTCTCAAATTGACTTTATAACTACTGAACGTGATGTTTTCAAATGTGTCAAAGTGGAATGTCATTCCCTTTTACCAGTAATATATGTCCTCTCACCTCTACCTTGAAAAACTTCTCACTGCTCAGTTCAGGTACCAATTTCTTCACAAAACCTTCCCTAACATCTCCACTTATCTGAGCTCTCTCTACCTTCAAATCATTTCAGGTTTTTCTAATAATTACATGTATTATGTCTCCTGATGGAATATAAACATCTTGAAAATAAGGGCTTTCATTTTTGTCTAGCATAATGTTATGTTAGAAAAATTATTTTACTTAATTTACTGTTTAAATGAATTTCACAATATTTCAGTAATAATTTTGAAGTAAATTTTGCCTTCTTATCTCAGGATATTTCAAGTAAATTCATTTTGACAAACATTTGTTACATACATATAGACATCTGAGATTATTCTCTGTTCTCAAATATTGTCTCCTGTGAATTGCTGGTCTAATTTATGTTGTTTTTGTTATCATCATAACCTCAGTGTTATCACTTTCTGGTCTTTTTTTGATGGGGTTCAGATAGAAATAGTTGGGAAAATTCATTATCCTGCTGTAGTTTCTGTATATTTAATGTTCTGCAGGTGATTGAGCAAGTATATATTATTACTATTTTGTAATTGAAAAACGGCATTATGATATGAGCTCATTTTCTGTAGATATACTAAAAGCAACTGTGGGACTACTCTAGTAGCAGACAGAATGATATGGGCTTCATCCTGTTCCCACAGGGTTCTAATTTCTTCAGCTAGGTGAGATTATAATGACTAACGTTAGCTGCAAAGTAATGATGCATATGTCAAACTACTTTCAACGAACTGGTTAGTTTTCACCAGCAGTTATTTTATCTTTTTTATTTGTTTAAAAATCTGAAGTATGGCTCTCCAGTAGAAAGGAAGATGGGTAAATTGAAAAATTTGTGTAATTAAAAAAAATCAACAAAACATTTATTTTAAAAGAAAAACAATTGCTTACAAATTTTAGTAGATTCACACTGAATATTCTTTATCTTTAAAGTATATGGCATTGGTTAAAATATATTTTATATTCTTTAGAAAATTATCTTAATTTTAAACTACAATTGGACACATAAAATAATATTCCATTATTATATGCTCACACCATGAATTGTTTAGTCATTCCACTACTGAGGAGTATTTGCCTTTTCTCCAGTTTTATTTTTTATTTTAGACAAGTACTAAAACTGAAACACATAAGAAACGAAAAAGGAACATTAAAAACAAATATAAAATAAGAAAAAAATAAGTATGCCATGTGCACAGTAAAACATAAGAGAAGATTCAAAGTGTACCACAATAAATTTCCATTTCAAGAAAGCCTATATCATACTATGTATTGTACTGAGAGCTATCTTTTTTTTGCTTCCTTTTAAGTATTTTTTGTTCTCTGTTGTATACTTTTTAGCTCATTTTTTCTCCTTTCCTCCCTCCTTCCACCTCCCACCTGAAGTCTACAATTAAGAATCGATATATTTAGATATAGACATATACTTACACATATACATACATACATGCCCATACGTACATACAAACATATATAAACATAAGCTTTCCCTAAGAGATTCTATTCCTAATCTTTGCTTTTATATTTGTTTATATCCCTTATTTCCTAATCCTACTGACTCCTCTGATTTACTTCTACCTGCTATCTTATTCTTCTATTACTTTACCCACTCCCCCTCCAAAGATCCCTCCCTAATCCTCCAATTCCCATAAATCTAAAGAACCTTTTATAGGTCCCTTTGGCCTATTCCCTCACCCTCCCCACTAAAGATTCCACTTTTATTCCCCCAAAGATCTCTTCCTTATTTTCCCATTCTCATTAATCTGAACACCCTTCTGTATCCTTCTTTAACCAACTGCCTCACTGCCCTCTAAGAATTCCTCCCTTGTAGTCTCCCCCCTCCCTATCTCTTTATTATTTTATTTCTTTCTAAATTTAGAACAGTTTCATACTCTTTTAGATGTATGTGTTGCCTCTTAAAGCATTCCCAATGTAAGTACGTTTCCGCAACTAACAGTCCTGCACCTTCATCTAATTCCTCTGTATTACTTCTTCCTCTTGCACATCATTTATGTAAGATTATTACTTTTTACCTGTTCCGGAATCGTTTTACTTTTTAAAGTCGTATCATCCTCAAACCAACCCCACTCTTTCTTATGAACTTCCCAGCCGCTAATAAGAGTCTTAGACATATCTTTTACATTTTACATACATAAAAGGTACACAATCTGTTCTTATTGATCCCCTTGTAATTGGTCTTTGGCATGTCTCTTATGTTTCTCTTGGCTGTTATATGTTAAATATTCTACTAAATTCAATTTTTTTTGTCAAAGTCTGACAATTCATTAAGTGTCTTTTTTTCTATTCAGAATTATACATAGCTTTGCTGAATATAATATTTTTAGTAAGGACCCCAGTTGTTTTGCTCTTTCATATATAGTGTTTTCAAGACTGGTGGTCTTTTAGTGTCATCACCGCTGGGTCTGATGTGACTCTAATTGTGTCACCACCATAGGTAAGATATTGTTTTGCTGCTACTAATATTTTATTCTTAAACTGCGGGCTTCAGAATTTCACTATAATATTCCAGTGGGTTTTCCTCATAGGATCTCTTTCAGGTGGTAATCAGTGGATTGTTTTCTATTTCTACTTTACCCTCTTGTTCTAATACTTCAGAACAATTTTCTTCAATTACTTTTGTGTCATTGTATCAAGATTCATTTTTTAATCATAGCTTTCAGCAAGTCTGATTATTCTCTTGTTTTTTCTTCTTTATCTGTTCTCTAGATCAGTTGTTTTTCTATGCTTCACATTCTCTTCTATTTTTTCTTTCTTTATATATTGCTATATTATTCCTTGATCACTTATTACTTCACTAGCTTCCCCTTGCCTAATTCTGATTCCAGTTTTTTGTTTCTATAAAAAAGATATACTGCAAATAAATTTTGGTATATAAAGAGATGTTCTTTTTTCATTGACTTGTTTGGGGCATATTCTAGAATTGGTATTTCAGTGTCAAGGATATGTACATTTCAGTCATTTTTCTACTGTCATTTGCTACAGAGTGATCTTTAAAAACGGGTTAATTATCAGATCTAACAACTACACGTTAATATTTCTCTCTTTCCAAAAATAGCAACTTTTCCTGTCTTTTGTGGCACTTGACAATTTACAGAAAAAACAATTTGGATTGGAACAGTGGGGCAACATAGAAATTGCCCATTATGCAAAATTATGCAACTCTCTTCAATCTCTGCCCTCACTATGATCACTCTCCTTCTAAAAGACCATATGCCATCTCATCTCTAGGTCAAACCTCCTATATAAATGTGATTCTGGAAACATCTACCTCCAGCAGCTCACATACCCCATAGAGGCACAACATTCTTTAAAAAGAAGGCGGCTTCCTAATATGACAACCCCACCCCAGATTAAAACTATCATGACTTCCTTATTTTCTATCACAGACACTTATTTCCTTTCTATAGGTCTACTCTTTAGTGATAAACACTCCTACACACTGTGGTAAAAATGTCCTTCTAGTCTCTCGCATCTTTCCATTCTCCTGCACTGTTCCCCTCCCCCAATCTTGCTGAGATACTATAGCAATCACTAACCCAGTCGATAAATGGTCAAATGATACTAAAAGGAGAGCCAATTGATGTTCAGAGTAAGAAATTCAAGATATTAATTACAATATTGGAAAGCTTAAAATCACTACTATGATTAAAGAACAAAGTCAAATATTTATTAAGTACCTCTTATACACCAGGCACAGTGCTAAGTGGACAAAAAAAAGGATACAAGAAAAGACAAAAGAAGGGCTCTGTTGAAAAGGAGCCTACATAGCATAGTTACATGTTACATGTGAAATTACATGTGAAGAAGACACATGCCAACAATTATATATAAACAAGATCTTTCTTGCTGGGGATGGAAGCTCAATTCCATGTGGACAGTCTTGGGCGGGTAAAGGTGGGGACTTCTAAATCTTAGAGTTCTCACGAGGCCCCCCATAATAACAACAGGGAATCGAGGAGGAGACCGAGCTATCTCGTGTATTTCCGCCTCTTCCCGTGAGATACGTGATGGGAGGAGCATCCCTGTTCTTGAGGCTGTCCCGGATCTGGGCACACCTATTGTTACCTAACAGGCTCGGTATTGACGTGTAAACTACATGACGGGAGAGCTTAAGTAGGGTCAGGAAAGCCTGAAAGCTCTCTTGGGCGGAGGGGCCACGTGTGTGGACAAGGCTCCGCATTTCCTCTTTCCTCTCTCCCCTCCCCCTCTCTCCCCACTTACACTTCTGCTTCCAATCTCTTATTGTAAGATCTTTGCCTCCTTGGGAGATTCCTCGCTCCCTCCTAAGGAAGAATTCCCCTGCACTTGTAACCAGAACCCTGAATAAAAGCTTAACCCTTGTTCGACTCTGGGAGGTCTCTTCTCTCATACGACTATCCGGTTTGGCCAGCTGAAGACCTGCGAGAGGTAAGGTAAGAAGACTCGGGTAGCCCTCAGGCCTCTAGGCCTGGCAGTTGGCGTCTCCGAACAGGGGACAGGAGCGCAGATAACCTGGGTGCCTGGGAACACCCCGAAGGGGCTGTGAAAGACGCGAGTCCCGAATCCTAGATTCAGAAGGAGAGAAAGAGTGAGAGTAGCTTCCCACACCCATGGGAAAAGGGCAAGGATGGGGAATCAATTGCCAGTAATAAAGCCAGAGGAACAGGAGGTCTGGGCTGAGATACTTTACAGTGAATGCAGGGAGGCGGGGATCACTATAGAGTTAAACGACCTCCGAGAATTTTGTAAAAGGATTTGGAAAGTCTCTCCTTGGCTCGAGCAGACAGGAATATCAAGAGAAAGATGGGGAGCGGTCGGAGAACAAATGACCGCTTATGAACAACAATACCCCGGGGAGCTGGAGGATTTAGATTTCCTGATATTCGGTGTGATTAAGAGTCTTTTGGAAGGGCCAGAGAGACCAGGGCGGGATTGGAATGAGAGTGGAAGCGGAGAGAGGGGAGGGGAGAACCCTAGCAAGCAGAAAGTTAAGGAGTGTAGAGAAAAAATAGGTTCGGAGCTCCATCTAGCAGATGGGAAAGGCGAGGCAAGGGAGAATACACCGTGTCTTCCCTCTGCGCCTCCTTATAGCACGCTCCATACTGGAGCGGATAGGACCTGCCTTAGCGGTCGCTCAGTACCCCGGCACTGGAAGCTCAGAGAAAGCCAGAGACCAGTGTGGGAAATAGGAGGGTGCCAAAATACCTTAGAGACAATGCACTCAGTAAAGTGGGAGGCAGAGGATCGCCAAGGGACCGTATGGCCGTTGGTGATTCCAGGACTTAGTTTTAACATCTGGGGCAGAGACATCATGAGCCGCCTGGGGATGAGGCTATCAAATTTTTAGTAAGGGCCATTGCAGTTGCACTGGAGTCCCCACCCTTGAATTGGAAGTCAGACACCCCGATTTGGGTGGAGCAATGGCCCCTGACTCCAGAAAAACTCCAGGCACTACAAATACTGGTCAAGGAGCAATTAGCACCCTGGAATGCTCCTGTGTTTGTTATAAAGAAAAAATCCGTAAAATTCAGGTTCCTTACAGATGTTAATCAAGCATTTGTGAGCACCTGGCAGCAGCTATACCAAAATAAACAGCCAATATGCATTCTTATCAACTTCACCTTAAAGGCGATCCTTGCTAAACAAAAAAGGGGAAGAGGTCGCCTAACACAATCAGAGCTTGATACAGCTGTGTATACACACAATTTCTTGCATATCTCAAAAAACTCACATACTACTCCAGCTATGAGACATTTTGTGACTATTCCACGACAACCCTGCAAGGAAAGTAATACCCAGGCTGGAAATAAGGACACATGGGCCATGGTAAAGGATATGGCCTCAGGGAAATGGCAAGGTCCGTATAAGATACTAATATGGGGTCCAGAGTATGTTTGTGACTCCACAGGAAAAGGGGATGCGTGGATTTCCATTAGAAGGATCCGTAGGTGGAAACCGGTGTCGGAAACGACGGAGACGCAGGAAGCGGAGACCCCGGAGACCCCGGAGAAGGATCATGCACCACCTGAGTCTGCTGCTGACAGCTTTAACCTTGCTGCCCAGAGAGGAAGCAGCACTCATCCCAACCACTGACATTGCTGCCCACTCCATCTAGGCATCTCCTTTCAGCGGCTGAAGGAGGACTTTGATATCACAAACCCAGGACACTCGGGGCGGGAGGGGGTGACCAACTTTTCGGGAGATGACCAACTTTTCACCTGAATACCACAGGCTTGGCCATTCAGGCTTGGCCGTTGAGATCCATTTGCATGACTGAGGGGGTGGTGATGTGTAAGGCGCCAGCACTAGCTACTTCTCTTAGAATATGCTTTGGAATTAGTGATTGCCCTTTCTCTTGCTGTAACTCAGCCATTTAGTTTCATCTTTGTTTTGTCTGATGCCTCTCTTTGTCAGTTGTGCTAGCTGCAGATTTCTGTGTAAATGAAGTTCTTGTTGTGGGGTGCTCATATGCTAAAGGCCTTCCTAACCCACTTAGCCTCCAGCCGCTGTTTGCTCTAGAGCCATGTGAGCTCTGCGCAAAACAAAAAAGGGGAGATGCTGGGGATGGAAGCTCAATTCCATGTGGACAGTCTTGGGCGGGTAAAGGTGGGAACTTCTAAATCTTAGAGTTCTCACGAGGCCCCCCATAATAACAACAGGGAATCGAGGAGGAGACCGAGCTATCTCGTGTATTTCCGCCTCTTCCCATGAGATACGTGATGGGAGGAGCATCCCTGCTCTTGAGGCTGTCCCAGATCTGGGCACACCTATTGTTACCTAACAGGCTCGGTATTGACGTGTAAACTACATGACGGGAGAGCTTAAGTAGGGTCAGGAAAGCCTGAAAGCTCTCTTGGGCGGAGGGGCCACGTGTGTGGACAAGGCTCCGCATTTCCTCTTTCCTCTCTCCCCTCCCCCTCTCTCCCCACTTACACTTCTGCTTCCAATCTCTTATTGTAAGATCTTTGCCTCCTTGAGAGATTCCTCGCTCCCTCCTAAGGAAGAATTCCCCTGCACTTGTAACCAGAACCCTGAATAAAAGCTTAACCCTTGTTCGACTCTGGGAGGTCTCTTCTCTCATACGACTATCCGGTTTGGCCAGCCGAAGACCTGAGAGAGGTAAGGTAAGAAGACTCGGGTAGCCCTCAGGCCTCTAGGCCTGGCACTTTCTAGTATAAGGGAGAGATAATTAACAGAGAGAAGGCACTAACAATAAAGCGCATCAGAAACAGGTGCTTGAAGAAGGTTGGATTTGAATTAGAACTTGAAGGAAACCTAAAATAAAGAAATTCTGAAGTTGGGACTTACCTAGCATAAAAGTAAAATCGAAAACAACAACAAATGACAATGTAGGCACTATGAGCAACCATGGACATTAATGAATGCATCATTGATACAGTTACAAATTGATCAGTTTACTAAATTGTGCATATCTTTTGAACCCAGAGATTAAAGAAGAAAAGAACCCATATGTAAATATATATAAACATGTATGTGTACATATATTTTATATACTATATACGAAATATGTGTATGTGGGGAGGGAGAGAGGAGAGGGGGAAGGAAGAAGGGGTAAAGAGAGAGAGACACAGGGAGAGATTTTAATGGTGGAAAAGAATAGAAAACTATAAGAGTGACCATCAAGTGGAGAATGGCTGAACAAATTAAGCATATAACTTTAAGAGATTACTGTTGTTTTACAAGAAATAATAAGGGAGACAAATTCAGAGAGTTTTGGAAGATGTATAATGAATGGTGAAGCAAGCGGAATCAGAAAAATAATTTATATAATATGATGAAGAAAAACAAATTCAAAAGAATTGAGAACTCTGATCAGTATCAACCACAAATCTAGTAGACTCACAACAGAACACACTATCCACCTCCTGACAGAGAGGTGATGGGCACAGTATCCATATTGAGACTTATTTTCTTTGGGCATGACCAATTTGACAAGCAGTTTTGCTTGCTTATACATATTTGTTTCATGGGGTTATCTCCCCTCTTCTTTTCAACCATGGGGAGTAGAAAGCAATAGGGAAAAGGGATGGATTTTGGTTAATTTTTAAACATAAAAATAAAGACTAATTTTTAAAAATAAACTTTAAAAAATTTAAAAATAATTTTTAACATTAAAAAAAATAAATTTATTTAAAAATAAATTTTAAAAAGCAGTTGTAAAGGTTGATGACAGGCATACTTTATTTGATTTCTTGAATTTAGCCAAAAGTAGTTTAACGCCAACCTATGAAGCTCTTATGATTCAAAAGAAGTAAAAGCTATTTCATGGGTGACATCCATATGAACTTATTCAACAATATGTAATTTTTTTAAAAAATCAGACAAAAACCTTAGTTTTGTGGATTTTTTGTACAAAATGGAGGAGATTATGCTCTTGATTCAGGATTGAGTCATTGCTTCCAGAAATTATAAATAAGCATTCCTTTTGCATGGCATAGTGGATAGAGTGCCAAACCCAAAATCAAGGAGACTCATTTACTTGAGTTCAAATCTGGCCTCAGACTCTTATTAGCTGTGTGACCTTGGTAAGTCACTTAGCCCTATTTGTCTCAGTTTCTCCATCTGTAAAATGATCTGAAGAAGGAAGGATAAACTGCTCCAAAATTTTTGCCAAAAAAGAAAAAAACAAACCCCAAATAGAGTCATAAAAAGTTGAACATGATTGACATGACTGGACAAAATTCCTTTAGAAGACTGGACTAATAAATCAATGCATCTTATCCTGAGAAACAGTAGAACCTAATTAACAACACTACAGATTATAAACGTTTTACCACCTATTACAAGCCCAGAAAGTTAAGATCAAGTAATCAACATAATATAGCAGAAATTTACTATGTTCATAAATTAATAGATGATAAGTCTCCATTCTACAAATATGGACCTACAAATATCCTTGGGAAGTCAACAAATAAAACTGTGTACATTAAAAGGTTAGTCATACCATCAAGATATGTTGACAAAGGCATGATTTGAGCCTTCTCTGGGTTGACCCTAAAACCACACATGGCATCTCTCAGTAATAAAAAAAAACCACTAAAAATAATATGATTTCTTTAGGAAATCTAATTTTAAAACGATAAGAATAGGATAGGTGCCAATAATGATGATAATATGAAAAGATTAATAGAAAATCTGAAAAGCAATTTGGAATTGTATAAGAAATGTGAATAATTTTTTTTTATTTTTATATTTTGTAAATTCATTGTTAAACTTGAAGAAAGCAAAAGCTACAAAGTAGATGACCATCAATTAGGGAATGTTTGAACAAATTGTGGTGTATGAATGCAATGTAAAATTATCACATTTGAGAAAATGACAAACATTAATTTAGAGTAACATAGTAATATCCAGAAAAATTAGGCCCAGGAGAACAATATAAAAAAAAAATAATAAAGTAAGTGAAAACAACACTGAAAGGCAGTTGAAGCCTAATTTTAAATGATCCATTCTGATGCAAAAGAACTGACAAAGCATTTACCTTCGTCAAAGTCAGTGTATGTCCCTTTATAGCAAGATTCAATATGTTATTAAATTCAGTGCCTTGTTGGTTAATTTTTCTTAAGAAAAAATTTTCTATGATACAAGAGAGATTCAGTAGTGGGGGTAAGGTGTCTCAGAAATTGAACTGTGAAGTAAAAGGCATTAATAACATTTTGAAGAAATATACAAGTAAATATTTTTTTAAAGAAAATAGTATAAAAATACATATCTACGAAGGTGAAAAGTATATATAATGTCATTTAGAAAGATTTCCATGAAATGGTTGAATTTTTTTTAAACTGTGTTAATGAAGAAATTAGTTTCATTTATTTAGAAAAATGATCTGAATATACATGTCATAGAAATACTATCGTTAAATATTATTGCAACAACATATTTGCTTTATTTTCTGTGTTTTATAAAAGTCATAATAAAAGTCCAAAACTAAGTGATTATAATTTCCTAAAGCTTTGAAGATCTCTTGTAGCTATATTTGTCTTTGAAAATAATTTTTTATCACTAAAGAACAATATTTATAATAATTTATTGTTATAATTTATAATAATTTATAATAAAACAAATTGCATTTAATTTCATCATATTCCACAAAAGGTCAAGTTCAATCAAATCATTATATTTCAGGAGGTATAGTCTTTAGGTTGCTTAGAGAATCACAGATGTTGAATGCTTCTGGGTAGCCTTGTCCACCCTTTTTGGTCAAATTCAAGAAATTGTTTCAGTGGATCTTGGCATGTAAACAGGGTAGAGTGAATTCAGTTTATGGTTACTGTTTGTACTTCACTAGTAGCTATACATGACATTCAAATGTTTTATTCAATATGATATGCTCATTGTTTTAACGAACAGAAATAATTATGCAACTAAAAGCCATGTTGCATAACCAAATGCTACTTCTAATAATGTAATTCATTATGGGTTGACTAGTCAGAATATATTACAAATTTGTGATTGGAATTTGTAAGTTCCATCATTTAGAAACATTTTTAAAAAGCTTTCTTGTAAAGTCAAAATGGAGTAAGAAACAACTATCCAGATCATGGAGAAAAAAGGAAATTCAGATGACCTGATTACCTTTTAGAATGCATCTATTTTCCATTCTAATTAATGAGTTGTCAAGTTGCAAGATTAATTTTTACATAAAAAATACTAGATAAACACTCATGAATATCTACCCATATGCTAAAGTTCATATATAGAAGCAGATAGGGATTTTTAAAAATTATGATAAGAATAAATTCCATTAATAAGGAATTGTTGATGCCTTTGTAGGAGCAGAGCCAGGATGGTGGAGTGAGAGCAAGTATTCACCTAAGCTCTAAAACAAACTCCTTCAGATACCTCTAAAAAGGGAAACTGAACAAATTTTAGAGTGGCTGAATACAAGAGGAGTCAGAGTGTGGCAGATATCCAACCCAGGACACCCTGGAAGGTTGAGAACAAGAATCTGTTGTACAGGGTTGGAAGAGCGCACAGCACATAGTCTGTACCAGCATGGACCCCACCATAGAAAAGTCAAGAAGAAAACCCTGGGTTATCTAAAGCAGCACTAGAACTGCGGATTCTCAAACATATCAGCCCAGGACAGGAGTCCAGTGGAAGTGAACAAGAGAGAACCACAGAACCCCAGATAAATGCAGAAGCCACTCCCGAGATAATCAGCCTGGATATTAAAGGTCTATAAGTCAGCTACTTGGACTTCCAGTACCCAAGTTGGCAGAGTGATCAGTAAATGCTATCCCTCTCATCTTGTTGACCTTGAAAAACCCAGAGGACATTTCCCCAGAGAAATTCTGAAGTAGTGGGATCAGCCAAAGGGGTAAACAGTCTCTTAGCTCATGAACCTAGGAAAATCGCAAAGGAGGAATCCCTCCTGCTATAGCTGCAGAGGACCAGTGTAGGATGAGAGCTGTGTCAGACAGCCCCACCTCAGAGAATCAGGAGTATATCCTCAGCCCCAAGTGAATGGAGCCCACAATCACCAACAAGAGGACCCCAGGCATGCCTCGGCACAGCCAGAGGAATCGGGAAGATAGTAGTGCAGACAGGGTTTACCAACTGCAGAGCTTCCCTATGCTCTAGCTCAGGAGACTAGACCTTAGGTGGCCAGACCACCCCTCCCCCACATGTAACGCAGCTAACTCCAGGGTAGCTCCAGGGAAACTCAGAATGACTTCACCTAGACTCTGCTGTGGAATATCAGGTAGCTCGGCACCAGGTAAGCTGCAGCATTTTAGCTTCTAGTTGAAAGAACCAGAGGCAACAATACACAAAGCCTCAAGTTCTAAGCATAAGAACCAAGGGACAGAGCATCCTGTGCCCCAGAAGCAGAGATCCACTTTAAAAGCCAGGAAAAGGGTGATCATCATGAGCAGGAAACAGGCCAGAAGAAAAAAAAATGACCATAGACTCTTTCTATGGGGACAAGGACAAAACCACGAATACCAAAGAGGTCAGCATTGAGACTGTACTCCCATCTAAAACTTCAGAAGGGTCTGGTCACAACTGATCACAAGCCCAAAAAGTATTCTTGGAAGAGCTCAGGAATAGTTTTAAAAACTAAATTAGAGACATAGAAGAAAAACTGACCAATGATTTTAAAAATATGAAAAAAGAATTCACTGAAGAGAACAGTTCCTTAAGAAGGAAAACTGGACAAATGGAAAAGGAGGTACAAAATATAACGGCAGAAAAAAAACTCCTTACAAGGAACAATTGGGCAAATGGAAAAGGCAATGCAAAGGTTAACTGAAGAAAACAATAAATTAAAAATTAGAATTGGGCAAGTGGAAGCTAACAGCTCTATGAGGAATCAAGAATCAGTTAAACAGCATCTAAACAATGAAAAAATATAAGAAAATGTAAAATATCTCACTGGAAAAACAATTGAACTCGAAAATAGATCCAGGAGAGAAAATTTAAGAATTATTGCTCTACCAGAAAGCCATGATGAATAAAAGGCCCTGGACAATATCTTCCAAGAAATCAGCATGGAAAACTGCCCAGAGGTGCTAGATTCAGAGGACAAAATAGTCATCAAAAGAATCCGCTCTTCATCTCCAGAAAGAGCAGAAACTGAAGACACCAAGAAATATTATTTCAAATTTGCGGAACTAAAAAGTGAAGGAGAAGATATTGCAGGCAATCAGAAAGAAACAATTCAAATATCGAGGAGCTACAGTCAGGATCACACAGGACCTTGCAGCTTCCATATTAAAAGATTGGAGGGGGGCGGAGCCAAGATGGCGGAGTGAAAGCAACGACTCACCTAAGCTCCTGGAAAAACTCCTCTGGATATCTCTGGGGGGAGAGTCTGACCAGACTTTGGAGGTGTAGAATCCAGTGGGTGACGGACTTTGACGGATTCGGAGCCCAGGCTGGACCGGAGGGTCCACGGGAGGGATCTGTTCCGCGGGGGTAAGGCCCCAGCGCACAGCGCAGTGTGGTCGGTGGGGCAGGGCGGACGGGACCAGAGGAGCCCGAGAGTGGCGGGCGAGACCAGCGGAGCAGGAAAGAAGCCAGGCCGAGCCGGTGAGAGCCGCTGAGTGCCAGACATCAGCGCAGCAGCCCCTAAAATCTTCAGCCTGAAGACGGACTTCGGTGGGTCACTACTTGAACTTCCAGGAACTGGGATGGCAGGGTGATCAGTAAGTGCTCTCTCCTCCCCCCTGATGACTGTGAGGGAACCATAAAATTCTTCCCCAGATTAATCCTGGATCAGTGGGAACAGCAGAAGGGGGCGGGTGGTCTCATAACACCAGAGGCTGGAAAAGTGGCAAAGGGGGATTCTTCCCACGGTGGCGGAGACGGCTGGAGGGACAGACGACCCAGGGCAGAGAAAATTCGCACTGAGACCCAGGCAAGCTTCAGAGCCGGGAGACGAGCCCCAGGAGGGGCGGGAACACGTGTTAGCTTCTAGGCGTGCCCCAGCCCTCCAGGGGAAAAGGGAAGACAATAGGGAAGCTGGGATCACCATCCCCTGACCTTGCCTTTGCCTCAAGTAAGCTGAGGAGATATCCTGAGGACACACCACCCCTCCCACATACCTAACAAGCTAACCCCAGGGTTGATAGGGGAAACAAAAAACAAAAGCCTGCTTTTAGCCTAGACACACATCAGCTCAACTTAAAGCTCTGTACCTTCTGACTGAAAGAACCAAAAGCTACAACACTCAGCCAACATCATGAATCGGAAAAAGCAGACGGAAAGTGAAAAAACCATAGAATCTTTCTATGGGGATAAGGACCAAAACACAAACACCAAAGAGGTTAGGGCTGAGACTGTACTTCGATCTGAAACCTCAGATGGGACTATGAATTTCTCGCAAGCACAACTAGATTACCTGGAACGTCTGAAGAAGGATATAAAAGAAAAACTGGCCAATGATTTTAAAACTATGAAAAAAGAATTCACTGATGAGAACATCACCCTGAAAAAGAAAATTGAAGAAATGGAAAAGGAAGTTCAAAAATTAACTGGAGAGAATAATTCCCTAAAAGGAAGAGCTAAACAAATGGAAAAGGAAACCCAAAACCTAATTGGGAAAATTGATCAGATGGAAAAGGAAACCCAAAACCTAACTGGGAAAATTGCTCGAATGGAAAAAGAAGAACAAAAATTAAATGGAGAAAATAGCTCCTTAAAGGGAAAAATTGGTCAGATGGAAAAGGAGATGGAAAAGCTAACTGAAGAAAACACTACGATGAAGATTAGAATTGGGCAAGTAGAAACTAATGACTCAATGAGGCAACAAGAATCAGTCAAACAAAATCTAAAGAATGAAAAGATAGAAGAAAATGTAAAATATTTAATTGGAAAAACAACTGACCTGGAAAATAGATCCAGGAGAGAAAATCTAAGAATTATTGGCCTGTCAGAAACCCATGATGAAGAAAAGAGTCTGGACAATATCTTCCAGGAAATCATCAAGGAAAACTGTCCAGAAGTACTAGACTCAGAGGGCAAAATAGTCATCGAAAGAATCCACCGTTCCCCTCCCGAAAGGGATCCCAAACTCAAAACCCCAAGAAATATAGTTGCCAAATTCCAGAGCTATCAAGTGAAGGAGAAAATACTACAAGCAGCCAGAAAGAAACAATTCAAATATCAAGGACACACAGTCAGGATCACACAGGACCTTGCAGCTTCTACATTAAAAGATCGAAAGAATTGGAACCCAATATTCCGTAAGGCAAAGGAGTTGGGACTTCAACCAAGGATCAACTACCCAGCAAAGTTCAGCATAACATTTCAGGCAAGGAGAAAGTCATTCAATGAAATAAGGGATTTCCAGAGCTTCCTGACCAAAACAGCAGAACTCAATAGACAATTTGATCTTCAAATGCAGGTCTCCAGAGAATCATAAAAAGGTAAACAGAGGGGAAAAAACAAAAACAAAAACTTGCTACTCAATTAGGGCAAACTGTTTACCTCCCTATAAGGGAAGATGATACCTGTTAATCTTGAGAACTGTGCAGCTATTATGATAAAAGGGATATATGTAGAGGGAACGGGCATAAAGTAAATGATGTCATGTCAAAAATATGATTTAAGTATGAGAAGGGAATGTAATAGGAGGTGTGGAAAGGGGGAAGCAGAAAATGGCAAATTATATCACAAGAAGAAGTACAAAACTATAGTAGAGGGAAGGAGGGGAGGGAGATGAGCATTGTTTGAGAGGCACTCTCATCTAATTTGTTCAAAGGAGGGAACAATAATCTTAAGTAGATAAGCCTAACTAGCTCTATAGGTAGTAGGAGGGGAAGGGGGAAGAAAGGGGAGGGTGGCTAAAAGGGAGGAAAGAAGCAATAAGAGTAAAGGGAACTAAAAGGGAGGGGGGTCAAAAGAAGGAGGGGAAGGCTGCAGGAGGAGGGGGAGAAAAGTGAATACTATTGAGGAGGGGAAGGGAGACGGGAGAGCTAAAAGCACAAACGGTGGGAAAGAGGTTGGAGGGAAATACACAGATTGTAATCATAACTGTGAATGTGAATGGAATGAACTCTCCCATAAAACGGAGACGGATAGCAGAATGGATTAAAAGCCATAATCCAACAATATGCTGCTTACAAGAAACACATTTGAAACGGGGGGACACACATAGGATAAAGGTCAAAGGATGGAGAAGAATATATTGTGCTTCAGATCATGTAAGAAAGGCAGGAGTAGCAATCCTAATCTCAGACAAAACAAAAGCAGAAATAGATCTAATCAAAAGGGATAAGGATGGAAACTATAACCTGCTAAAAGGCACCATAAACAATGAAGCAATATCATTACTAAACATGTATGCTCCAAGTGGTATAGCATCCAGATTCTTAGAGGAGAGGTTGGGGGAGTTGAAGGAAGAAATTGATAGCAAAACTATACTAGTGGGGGACCTCAACCTCCCCCTCTCTGAACTCGATAAATCCAACCTCAAAATAAACAAGAAAGAGGTTAAGGAGGTAAATAAAACTCTGGATAAGGTAGATATGATAGATCTTTGGAGAAAATTAAATGGGAATAGAAAGGAATATACTTTTTTCTCAGCGGTACATGGAACATTTACAAAAATTGACCATGTACTAGGACATAAAAATCTCACAATCCAGTGCAGAAAGGTAGAGATAATCAATGCATCCTTTTCAGATCATAATGCATTAAAAATTACATGTAATAAAAGGCCATGGAAAGAGAAACCAAAAATCAATTGGAAACTAAATAATCTAATTCTAAAGAAGGGTTGGGTTAAAGAAGAAATCATAGAAACAATCAACAATTTCATTCGAGAGAATGACAATAGTGAGACAACATACCAAAACTTATGGGATACTGCAAAAGCAGTTATTAGGGGAAGTTTTATATCTCTGAATGCTTACATAAATAAAATAGAGAAAGAAGAGATCAATGACTTAGGCTTGCAGTTGAAAAAGCTAGAAAAAGAACAAATTGAAAATCCCCAAGTAAATACCAAATTAGAAATACTGAAAACCAAAGGAGAGATTAATAAAATTGAAATTAAGAAAACTATTGAATTAATAAATAAAACCAATAGTTGGTTTTATGAAAAAACTAATAAAATTGATAAACCTTTGGTCAATCTGGTTTAAAAAAAGAAAGAAGAAAACGAAATTACTAATATTAAAAATGAAAGGGGTGAACTCACCTCCAATGAGGAGGAAATTAAAACAATAATTAGAAACTACTTTGCCCAACTTTATGCCCACAAATTCAATAATCTAAACGAGATGGATGAATATTTTAAAAAATACAAATTGCCCAGATTAACAGAAGAGGAAGTTGAATACTTAAACAACCCCATCTCAGAAAAAGAAATTGAACAAGCCATCAATGAACTCCCTAGGAAAAAATCTCCAGGGCCAGATGGATTCACAAGTGAATTCTATCAAACATTTAAAGAACAGTTAATTCCAATACTACATACACTATTCTTGAAAACTGGGGAAGAAGGAGTCCTCCCAAATTCTTTCTATGATACAAATATGGTTTTGATACCCAAACCAGGAAGAGACAAAACAGAGAAAGAAAATTATAGACCAATTTCCCTAATGAATATAGATGCAAAAATTTTAAATAAGATTCTAGCAAAACGAATACAGCATCTTATCACGAGATTAATACATTATGATCAGGTAGGATTCATACCAGGACTACAGGGCTGGTTCAATATTAGGAAAACTATTAGCATTATTGATCACATCAACAACAAAGCTAACAAAAACCACATGATTATCTCAATAGATGCAGAAAAAGCTTTTGACAAAATACAACATCCATTCCTACTAAAAACATTGGAGAATGTAGGAATAAAGGAAACTTTCCGTAAAATAATAAGCAGTATCTATCTAAAACCTTCAGCAAGCATTATATGCAAAGGGGATAAGCTAGATGCATTCCCAATAAGATCAGGGGTGAAACAAGGTTGTCCATTATCACCACTATTATTCAATATGGTACTAGAAATGTTAGCTGTAGCAATTAGACAAGATAAAGATATCCAAGGAATTAAAATAGCCAAAGAAGAAACTAAGAGAAATCCCATTTAAAGTTAGGGTAGACAGTATAAAATACTTAGGAGTCTACCTGCCAAAACAAACCCAGGGATTATATGAACACAATTACAAGACACTTTTTGCACAAATAAAGTCAGATTTAAGTAAGTGGAAAAACATTAGTTGCTCATGGGTAGGCCGTGCTAATATAATAAAAATGACAATTCTACCCAAATTAATATACTTATTTAGTGCCATACCAATTAAACTATCAGACAATTACTTTCTAGAGCTGGATAAAATAATATCAAAATTCATTTGGAAAAACAAAAGGTCCAGAATATCAAAGGGACTAATGAAAAGAAATGCTTGGGAAGGTGGCCTAGTGCTACCAGACCTCAAACTGTACTATAAAGCAGCAATTATCAAAACCACTTGGTATTGGCTAAGAAACAGAGAGGTAGACAAGTGGAATAGACTTGGCACTCAAGATGCAGTAGGCAAGGAATATAGCAACCTTCTGATAAACCCAAGGACCCCAGCTTCTGGGATAAGAACTCATTGTTTGACAAAAATAACTGGGAAAACTGGATAACAGTGTGGCGGAAACTAGGCATAGACCCATACCTGACACCGTACACAAGAATAAAGTCCAAATGGGTACATGATTTAGGTATAAAGATTGATACCATGAATAAACTGGAGAAGCAAGGAATAGTGTATTTATCAGATCTATGGAGAAGGGAAGAATTCTTTACTAAAGGAGAGATAGAATGCATTATGAAATGCAAAATGGATAACTTTGACTACATTAAAATGAGAAGTTTTTGCACAACCAAACCCAATGCAACCAAAATCCGGAGGGATGTAGTAAATTGGGAAAGAATTTTTACAGCTAAGCTCGGGGATAAAGGCCTTATTTCTAGAATATATAGAGAACTGATCCAAATGTATAATCATACAAGTCATTCCCCAATTGATAAATGGTCAAAGGATATGAACAGGCAATTTTCGGAGGAAGAAATTAAAGCTATCTATAATCATATGAAAAAATGCTCTAAATCACTATTGGTTAGAGAGATGCAAATCAAAACAACTCTGAGGTACCACATCACACCTATAAGATTGGCAAACATGACAGAACAAGAAAATGATAAATGCTGGAGAGGATGTGGGAAAGTTGGAACACTAATTCATTGTTGGTGGAGCTGCGAGCGCATCCAACCATTCTGGAGAGCAATTTTGAACTATGCCCAAAGGGCTACAAAAATGTGCATACCCTTTGACCCAGCAATATCGCTACTAGGACTATATCCCCAAGAGATCATAAAAATGGGAAAGGGTCCCACATGTACAAAAATATTTATAGCAGCACTCTATGTATTTGCCAAAAACTGGAAGTCAAGGGGATGTCCATCAATTGGGGAATGGCTGAATAAATTATGATATATGAATGTAATGGAGTACTATTGTGCCATAAGAAATGATGAACAAGAAGACTTCAGAGAGGCCTGGAAGGACTTATATGACCTGATGCTGAGTGAAAGGAGCAGAACCAGGAGAACTTTATGCACAGCAACAACCACAGTGTGTGAGAGTTTTTTCTGGTAGACTTATCTTTTTGTAATAACACAAGAACTTCTTACCAAAAAAAAAAAAAATCCCAATGGAGGATCTCAAGGCAAAATGCCTGCCACACTCAGAGAGAGAAATATGGAAGTCACTCACATATTGTAGCAGATCATGTTTGTGTATGTGTATGTGTTTGTGTATCATGTTCTGATTTGTTATACGATTTCTTTCATTTATCTTAGTGTGACTACATAGCATGACCATAGTGAAAATATACTCAATAGGAAAATATATGTAGAATCTATACAGAATTGTATGCAGTCGTGGGGATGGAGGGGGGTAGTGGGGAGTAGGTGGGGAGGGATAAAATCGCAATTGTATGGCAGTGATTGTTAAACATTAGAAAATAAAAATATTAAAAAAAAAAAGATTGGAGGGATTGCAATATGAAAATCGGTAGAGCAGAGGAGCTGGGCCTACAACCAAGGATCAATTACCCAGCAAAACTGAACATATTATTTGAAGCAAGGAGATGGACATTCAACAAAATAAGGAATTTCCAGACCTGCGTGATTAAAAGACCAGAGCTGAATAGAAAATTAGATCTTCAAACACAAATCTCAAGAGAGGCAGAAAAAGGCAAACAGAGGAAAAAATCTTGTTATTCAATATGGTCAAACTGTTTACATCCTGATAAGGGAAGATGACATTTGTTAAATTTGAGAAATATATGTTTATTATGATATCTAAAAGAGATATACATAGATAAAAGGAGTGGGCATAAATTAAAAGATGTGATGATAAAAGTGTGATTTAAAAGTGGGAAAGGGATTGTAAAGGGAGATGTGAAAAGGAGGAGGCAGTAAAGGTAAATTACTCATAGGAAAAGACACAAAATCATATTACAGTAGAGGAAAAGAGGGGAGAAAGATGAGCATGAGAGATTTATTCTCATCTCATTTGGTTCAATGAGGGAACAACAAACTAGACAAGTATAGAAATCTAACTAGCTCTATAGGTAGTAGGAGGGAAAAAGGAAAAGAAAAGGGAGGAAAGGCTAAAAGGGAGGGAGGAAGTAGTAACGGAAAAGGGGAGTAAAAGGGAGGGGGGCTGAAAGAAGGGAGGGAAGATTGAGGAATGTAGGGATCAAAAATTCAGGAAGGAAGGAAGAAGGAGGAACAAAAAGTATAAACGGAAGAAATAGGATGAAGGGAAAGACACAGATAGCAATCATACCTGTGAATGTGAAAGGGATGAGCTCTCCCATAAAACCAAGGTGGATAGCAGAAAAACAATAATCCAACAATGTGTTCTTTACAAGAAACACATCTGAAACAGGGTAAAGGTAAAAGTTTGGAGCAGAATATATTGAGCTTCAACTGATGTAAAAAAAAGGCAGGAGTAGTAATCCTAATCTCAGTAAAAGCAAAAGCAGAAATAGTTCTAATCAAAAGAGATAAGGAAGGAAAATATGTCCTGCTAAAAGACCCCTTAGACAATGAAGCAATATCACTGTTAACCATACATGCTCCAGGAGGTATAGCATCCAAATTCTTAAAGGAGAAGTTAAAGGAGTTACAGGAAGAAACAGGCAGCAAAACTATACTAGTAGGTGATCTCAAACTCCCCCTCTATGAACTTGATAAATCTAACTTCAAAACAAGCAAGAAAGTAGCTAAGGAGGTGAATAAAACTCTGGGTAAGGCAGATATGATAGATCTCTGGAGAAAGTCAAATGGCGATAGGAAGGAATAGACCTTTTTTCTCAGCAGTACATGGCACATATACAAATATTGACCATGTGCTAGGCATAAAAACCTCACAATCCAGTGGAGAAAAGCAGAGATAGTAAATGCATCCTTCACAGATCATAATACAATAAAAATAAGTAATAAAAGTTCATGGAAAGATAAACCAAAAATTAATTGGATAATAAATAATCTAATCCTAAAGAATGAGTGGGTTAAACAACAAATCATAGAAACAATCAACAACTTCATTCAAGAGAATGACAATAATGAGCAACCTACCAAAACTTATGGGGTACTGCAAAAGTAGTTCTTAGGGGAAGTTTCACAGCATTGAACACCTGTATGAATAAAATAGAGAAAGAAGAGATAGATGAATTGGACATGCAGTTTAAGAAGCTGTAAAAAGAACAAATTGAAAATCCCAAGTAAACACAAAATTAGAAATACTGAAAACCAAAGGAGAGATTACCAATATTGAAATTAAGAAAAAATTAAACTAAGAATTGGTTTCCTGAAATAAAAAACAATAGAATCGATAAACTTTTGGTCAATTTGATTGGAAAACAGAAAGAAGAAAACCAAATTACAAATATCAAAAATGAAAAGTTTGAACTGACCTCCAATGAGGAGGAAATTAAACAATGATTACAAATTATTTTGCTCAACTGTATGCCCACAAATTCGACAATCTAAATCAATAGACGAATATTTTTAAAAATATAAACTGCCTAGATTAACAGAAGAGGAAGTTGAATACTTTAATAACCCCATCTCAGAAAAATCAGTTGAAGAAACCATAAATGAACTCCCTAGGAAAAAATCTTCAGGGCTAGATGGATTTACATGTAAATTCTATCAAGCATTTAAAGATTACTTAATTCCAATAGTATATAGAGTATTGGGGACAATTGGTAAAGATGGAATCCTACCAGATTCTTTATTTGATGTAAATATGGTCCTGATACCTAAACCAGAAAGAGCCAAAACAGAGGAAAAAAATTATAAATCAATTTCTCCAATGAAAATAGATGCAAAAATTTTAAATAAGATATTAACAATAAGAATGCAGCAACTTATCACAAGAGTAAAACTTTATGATCAGGTAGTATTCATACCAGGAATGCAGGACTGGTTCAATATTAGTTAAACTAACAGCATTATTGATCATATCTGCAACTAAACTAACAGAAGCCATATGGTTATGTCAATAGATGCAGAAAAAGCCTTTGAAAAATAAAGCATCTATTCGTATTGAAAACACTGGAGAGCATAGGAAGAAATGTAACTTTCCATAAAATAATAAGCAGTATCTACCTACAACCATGAGCAAGCATTATATATATATATATATATATATATATACATACATACATACATATAGATATATAGATATAGATATAGATAAATATATCCCATTAGGGGATAAGCTAGGTGCATTTCCAGTAAGATCAGGGGTGACACAAGTATGTCCACTATCATCACTGTTATTCAATATGGTACCAGAAATGTTAGCTTGAGTAATAAAAGAAGAAGAAATTGAAGGATTTAGAATAGGCAAAGAAGAAACTAAGTTATCACTCTTTGCAGATACTATGAGGATATACTTAGGGAATCCCAGAGATCAAGGAGAAAACTACTTGAAATAATAGGCAACTTTGTCAAAGTTGGAGGTTACATAACAAACCCACATTAGTCATCTGCATTTCTATATAATATCAACAAATCCCAATAGCAAGAGATAGAAAGAGAAATCCCATTTAAAGCTGCAGTAGACACTATAAAATATCTGGGACTCTACCTTCCAAAACAAACTCAGAGACTATATGAACACAATTACAAAACATTTTTCACACAAATTAAGTCAGATCTAAGTAAGTGGAAAAACATCAGTTGCTGGTAGGTAGGCCAAGTCAGCACAATAAATGACAATTCTACCTAAATTAATTTACTTATTCTGTGCCATACGAATCAAACTACTGGTTAATTACTTTCTAGAGTTAAAAAAAATAATATCAAAATTTATCTGGAAGAACAAAATTTGCAGAATATAAAGGGAACTAGTGAAAAGAAATGATAGGGAAGGTGGCTTAGCCCTAGCAGATCTCAAATTGTATTATAAAACAACAGTCATCAAAATCACTTGGCACTGGCTAAGCAATAGAGGGGAGATCAATGGAATAGGTTAGATACTCAAGACACAGTAATCAATGAGTATGGCAATCTACTGTTTGATTAACCCAAAGACCCCCGTTTCTGGGATAAAAAAATCACTGTTTGACCAAAACTGCTGGGAAAAGTGGATAACAGTGTGATGGAAATTTGGCCAATGCTTGACACTATGCACAAGAAAAATTCAAGTGGATAGATGTTCTAGGTATAAAGATTGATATAATATATCAAACAAATAGAGGAGCAAGGAAGAGTGTATTTCTCAGAATTATGGAGTATAGAGAAATTTTTTTTGACAAAGTATGAGATAGAGAACATTATGAAGTGCAAAATGGAAAATCTTGATTACATTAAATTGAAAAGTTTTTGCACAAACAAACCCAATGCAACCAGTATTAGGAGGGAAGCAGAAAACTGGGAAAGAATTTTTACAACTAGTGTCTGTGATAAGGGCCTCATTTCTAAAATATATTGATGGGAGTGAAATTTACAAGAATACAAGTCATTCTCCAATTGATAAATGATCAAAGTAAATGAACAGGCAGTTTTCACAGAAAGAAATTAAAGCTATCTATAGTCATATGAAAAGATGTTCTAAATCACTATTGATTAGGGAGAAGCAAACCTTCCTTCCTTCCTTTACTTCCTTCCTTTCTTCTTTCCTTCTCTTTTTTCTTTTCTTTCTTTCTTTCTTCCTTTCTTTCTTTCTTTCTTTCTTTCTGACTTCCTTTCTTTCTTTCTTTCCTTCTTTCTCCAACTACCCTAATACCAAGAAAGGTCTCATGAGTTACAGATATCTTCTTTCCCTGTCAGAATATAAACAGATCAATTTTAATAAGTCTCTTGTGATTTTTCTTTCCTATTTACCTTTTCATGTTTCTCTTGATTCTAGTATTTGAAATTAAAATTTTCTATTCAGATCTGGTCCTTTAATCAAGAATCCTTGGAAGTCCTCTATTTCATTGAAAGTCTATTTTTCCCCTGAAAGATTATACTCAATTTCACTGGGTATGATTATTAATGTTCATCCTCGCTACTGGAATATCATATTCTAAGACCTCGATCCTTTAATGAAGAAGCTGCTAGATCTTGTGTTACCCTGATTTTATTTCCACAAAACTTCAATTTTTTTTTTCTGACTGCTTGCCGTATTTTTTCCTTGACCTGGAATTTGGCTACATTATCCCTAGGAGTTTTTCTTCTATGATCTCTTTCCATAGGCAATCATTGGATTCTTTCCATTTCTATTTTACTCTCTGTTTCTAGAATATGAGGGAAGTTTTCCTCAATAATTACTTGAAAGATGATGTGTAAGCTTTTTTTTTATCATGACTCTTTGGTAGCCTAATAGTTTTTAAATTAGTCTTCCTGGATCTATTATCCAGGTCAGTGTTTTTCTAATGAGATATTTCACATTGTCTTCTATTTTTTCATTCTTTTTGTCTTGTTTTATAATTTCTTGATTTCTTATAGTCAGTACCTTTCATTTGATGCTTTCTAATTTTGAAGAAATTGTTTTCTTCGTTGAACTTTTGGACTTCCTTTTCCATTTGGCCAATTCTGCTTTTTAAGGCATCCTTCTTCTCATTGGCTTTTTGGACTTCTTTTGCTATTAGTGTTAGTCTATTTTTAAGGTGTTATTTTCTTCAGTATTTTTTGGGTCTCCTTTAGCAAGCTGTTTACTAGATTTTCATGATTTTTTTGCATCACTCTCACATCTTTTCCAAATTTTTCCTCTCCTCTTATTCGATTTTCAAAATCTTTTTGAGTTCCACCATGACCTGCAACCAATTAATATTCCTCTTAGAGGCTTTTGATGTAGGAGTTTTGACTCTTGCCCCTCTTTGGTTGTATGCCCTAATCTTCCTTGTCACCAAAGTAAACTTCTATACTCTGAGTTCTTTTATGATATTTATTCACCTGCCCAGTCAAACACTTGATTGTCTTATTCTTTGTCAAGTTAGAACTCTGCTTCCAGTGTGGGTGAGGTTTGGGGTAAGTGTTCTCTCCAGGCTTCAGAGATTTTGTATCAGATGCTTGATCCCCCACTGTCTGTGGTCCCAGAGCCCCAAAAGCAGCCTCTGCCACCACTGCTGCCACCAATGTTGCAGCCTCCAGGTATCACTGCCAGAAGCCCCACCTCCCTAGGGCTGGGGCCAGATGTAGCTAGACCTTACACTCCCCTTTCACCCAGGTCCCACAGAGTTTCCAACTAACCTTTTTGGCATTTATGGATTGAGAAGTGTGGAAACTGTCACAGCTACCAATGATTCAGTCCCTTGAGGCCTGCTTTGGCCTTGGTGCTACCCACACCAAAATGCTCTCCACTCCCTGCCCTGTGCAATAGACCCTTTCTGTCGACTTTTCAAGTTGTCTTATGCTAGGAATTTGTTTCATTCTGTTATTTTGTAGGTGATGTATGTCTAGAATTTGATTATAGTAATTTTTATAAGCATTTGGAGGGCTCTGGGGGAAAGTTCAGGGAAGTCTCTGCTTTTACTATGCCATCTTGGATCTACATGGAATTGTTAGTTTTAACACATTAATAGGCCTGCTCATATTTAATTAGGCTATATACTTGGCAAAACACTAAACTAAACACTAAACACTAACTATTTGGATTTCTAATAGCAATTTATACTCTAGCTATAGGACTAAACTTTATTTATTCAAGTATATTTTACTATTTTGTCATATTGCATATACTACAGTGTATTGTACCATATTACTACATTTTTCTAATTATCATTCAATAAATATTTATTTATCTTCCAAAGAAGGCAGAGTATCGTAACACTAGAGAATTTCAATAAAAATCACATAATCTCTGAATTGTGAAGTACTCCAAATTTCATCAAGTCCACTAATGCAAACCCAAGTGGAAATGTATCTATGGGTCATATATTGACTTAGAAAACTATAAATTAACATTATTTATGTGTATTTTTATTGATTTTAAAAATACATCCCCATTACATTTTAATCTGGCCACCAGTATTGACATTCTTGATTATAGTTGATTCTTGATCAGTAGTTTTCCATCTCATATTCCTGACAACTGGTTCTCTGGCCTCTCCACTCAAGTGACTGGAAACCTGCATATACATGAGGCATCTTACTTTAGACCAAAATATGATGTTATGAACCTTATAGGCACTTCTATTAACTTGTACCCCTATAGATAAATGGAGCTTTAATTACTCTTCTATGTGAAGGCACATCAAATACATGAAAGTTGTAATCATGTTTCCCTCAAGTCTTCTCTTTTCCGGGATAAATATTTACATTACTTAGAACTTATCCCCGTATCATATAATCAATAGTCCACTTGCAATTCTCATCAGTGTCTTTGGACTTGCTCTAATTTAAAATTTTCCTTCTTAAATCTGACACCCAGACTTGGCCAAAATATTTTAGATGTGCTTTAAGCAGAATCAAGCATGATGTAAGACTGTCACTTCCCTTCTCCTGGACATCACACCTCTTAAGGCATCATAAGATCATGTTATCTTTCTTGGTAGTCCTATCATACATATTGAGCTTTCAAGTGAGTAACACACTTAGATATTTTCCATATGATGTGTTGTATGGCTTTGCTTTACCTGGTGCATTATCTGTATGGCTCAAGTATTTAAAGCAATTCTGGGGTGATTGTGGAATATGTCAAGCATCCTAGAATTATATTCAGAGGATCTATGCTTGAAATCTGGCTTTCCTATTTATCATATATATGACTTTTGGTAAATCACAAAACCTCTGTGTGACTCAGTCTCCTCATTGGCAAAATGAGAAGGTTAGAGTAGATCATTTCTAGTGACTCTTTCAGCTCTGAGTCCTACTCTGTTACTTTACATTCATCTCAGCCATATTTCATCTAATTTTACTAAACCCTACATTATATTATCAAAATAATTTTGGATTCAGTTTTTACTTTCCAAAATGTAATAATAACCTTAGATAAGGGAGAGAAACCTCATCACTAGAGCATTATTGGTGTCAAAAGACTTGGGTTCATATACCACGCTTCTTGAAGTTTCTGTTTTCTCATTTATAAAATGAGGAGTGTAGTGGGAAATCAACTGGAAAACTATAAAGAATTTTACAAATATAAGATATTATTACACAGGACTTGGCAGTTATAGAAGAGTTCTTTCTCTGTGTTTCTCTCTGTGTCATAGATAGCCAGATAGATAGATAGATAAATAGATAGATAGATAGATAGATGATAGATAGATAGATAGAGACAGATAGATAGATAGATAGATATAGATACTCTTATATATTTCTATCTATATTTAAATAAATCTTCTAGATACTCACAACAACCCTGGGAAAGCAGGACTGCTTTTTGAGATATAGAGAATATGAGTCATAAGGAGGTTTACTTTCCAATCATCACACTGCTAGTGAGCATTAATTCAAACCTATGCTCCCCAGATTCCAAGTTCATTACTCTTCTTGTTACACCATACTGCCTGTACCTTTCTAAGATTTGCAAACTTCATAAGGACATCATCTCTGTTTACTACTAATACATTAATATTTCAGTGGATTTGAGGTATCATCAATGTAAATTCTCCATCCGTTGGTTCAGATTGCAACCTATTCATTCCTTTTCATTTTGCCTTTGCCTGTATATATATTTTCCATAAAAGGCCTTTCTTATGTGCGAGACCTTCTTTAAGTAATTTTATGTTCAATGGATACCAATACAAAATTTGAATTTTACTTCTATATTATTCATCATTTTTGGCATGTAATCAGCCTACGTCCTTTTAAAATTATGGATTTTTTCAATGGTATCATTTATGACACTTCTTGCATACAGATCACTTTTTCACAAAATGTACAGTTTCTTTATATCCACCACACATCTCTGTATTATCATGTGGAAACTTTATTCTTAGAAGATTGGCATATTCTAATTCTCAACCATCCAATAATGAGACACTTTTTATTTAAAACCTATTTTTGTACCAGAGTAAGTTGAGATCATTAAAAGCAATGAATGTTTTCTCAAGTGAAATCTTGCCTTAATTCTTCTTCCTATCTAACTCTATAAAGTACCTGTTATACATCTGTGGTGCATGCCTCAAATACATATAATGTTGTACTAACTCAGCAAATAAGTCATGTAATAAGATGGTAAGTATTTTTCATTCATTTAGTTTTTCTTTTATTGATTGGTCTATTAAATTGCATTGAGGAAGCCATGTAGTATTCCTGGGTTTAATTCAGTCAGTACAATATAGTACACAAAGATGAATATTGGAAAGACCTTCCCAATTGACTTTATCTTTGAATTCTATTTAGGATAACTTCTATCACAGTGGAAAACATATTTGATGATAATACATCTTTTTTTTTTTTAATGCCATACTTGATGTTAATAATCATTGAACAGAATGACATCTACCAAAAACTCATAATATCCTAACATTTGCATGAGACCCCTTTTAAGAAAAATCTTTTAAGTTTTCATTTTTTAATTCCTCAAAATGATTGTAATCAGTAAATAAGTATAACGGGTTCTCATATCTTAAGCACTTCTCAGTCAATTGTGCGACTGTCAAAGAAAATCATTTTCAAACATTTATGTATTCCTAACAGGGTCAGAAACAAAGGTTGAATAGATATAAATATATTCATAGTAGGGCTCTTTGTGGGAGGAAAGAACTGAAAACAAATTGGGTATTCATCAATTAGGAAATAAAGGAAAAATCTATGATATATAAATTTAGTAGAATATTACTGCATGATAAGGAATGGAGAATAGGACAAATTGAGAGATATGTGGAGAAATTTGCATGAACTGCTATAGTGTAAAATAAACTTCACCAAAGAACAGTAAATGTGATAACTACTATGTAAAAGAATGCAAAATTTGAACTGATGGAAGAAAGTGACAGTCTCAGAGAAGAGATAATAAAACAAAAGTTCTCTCTCATTGCATAA
Source organism: Notamacropus eugenii (assembly GCF_028372415.1). NCBI lineage: Eukaryota > Metazoa > Chordata > Mammalia > Diprotodontia > Macropodidae > Notamacropus > Notamacropus eugenii. Next base: position 182,386,093 of record NC_092877.1, on the reverse strand, counting down.
AAGAAAAATATGGGTAAACATTACCATCATACCCTGCTTTGCTAAAAAGACCATTTCTCTATGGAAGAAGATGGGGTCTTGGTCTCTTCCACCCTTTCCTTTGTTGAATGCTGCATCCTTATTGAATATCCTACCTATTATATGGCTAAATAATTCTCCTTTAGATAACTACTGAATGGCCTCCAAGTATTTCACTTCATTCCAATATCAAACCTGAATGGTCAGGAGACCAGCCTGAGTCAACCTCAGACTACAAAACTCTATATTCTGTATATGCTTATCTATGCTATGTCACCTCCAGTAGAATAAAGTTCATGAGATTAAATATTATTTTATTTTTGTTTCTGTATTACCAGCATCTAGCAGAGTCCCCAACTAATATGGAAGTGTTTTACGTAATTGCAAGTGTAGAACATGTTCCTGATTGTTTACTGTCTCAGCAGAGAGGGAGGGAATGGAGGAAAGAGGGATATAATTTGGAACTCAAACTTTAAATAAAAATTTTTTTTAAAAGTTTCTAAATAATTCATATTTTTAATAAAAGAATTCTGGCAGATTGAATTCTGGGTGACTAACTGAAAATTGTGAAGTTCACGGAAGTATGCAAAGATCTTGTGAACATTAGAATATTCAACAAAACTGGGTATTAAAAAAATTCCACATAAAGCATATTGCACTTTTTATTGGATGGCAGCTAGATTTGGAGGCTTCTGTTTGAATACTTACATGCATTTTTAAATCTCTAGTTTTAAGAAAGTGAGTAAAATATTACTATTAGGCTTATATGTTAAATCCATCAATGCCTAGAAAAAAGGTTCTCACATTTATCTGTCTATCCACAGATCTTTTATCTATCTTTATCAAAAATATCATCATCATCACCATCATCAGCATATCATACACTTGCTAAAACACTGGAAACAGGAGTTTCCCCTCATGGAGGAATGGCTAATCAAGTTTCAGTGCATTAATGGAATGTTACTGTACTATAAGAAATGAGAATTACATCAATACAGAGAAGCATTTTGTTGTTCAATCATTTTCAAGTCATGTCTGACTCTTGGTGATGCTATTTGGGTTTTTCTTGGCAAAGATATTGGAATAATTTATCGTTTCCTTCTCCAACTCATTTTACAGATGAAGAAACTGAGGCAAAGTTAAGTGACTTGCCTAGGGTCACACAGCTTACCAGTTGTGTCTGAGGCCAGACTTTAATTGAGGAAAATGAGTCTTCCTGACTTCAGGCATGACTCTATCCACTGAGACACCTAACTGACCCACAGAAAAGCATTGGGAAAACTTAAATGAACGTATACAAAGCAAGTTAAGCAGAATTAGAAAAAACAATGCACACAGGAAAAGAACAATGTAAATAGAAAGAATGGGAAAAATAAAATTGCATACAATAAACTATAACAACCCTAAGAAGAGATAAGAGAAACATCATCCCTTCTTTCTGGGTTAAAGGGGATAGAAGGAAAAGGGAGATATAGTTGTGCAATGCTACATATAATTGATGACTTGGTTAATACGTTGGATAGTTTTCTCATTCACTCCTTATTATAATGAGTATATCCCTAGAAATGAGAGGAAGAGGATATACAGGAAAATATGTGGTATTAAAATTTTCCATAGATTAAAAACAAATAAAAAATAAAATATCTCTTATTTTCATCGATGAAACACACACAAGTATAGTATGTGTATATAATATACAACAAATCATGCTACACAGTATATGTATGTTTTACATAGAAATATATTGTATATTTGTAAATATACATATATATACATATACATAGTATTGTATACATGCATACATAGTATTGTTTATATGCATAATAGCACCATGTATGTATTTACTCAAAGTCAATTTATCTCTATTCCACCAATACTAAATGGAATGTTTTCATGATGTGAGAAGAAAGGATTTTTTCTCCCTCAGATACACTGAAAACAGATGAATTACTATTTAAATGTTTCTAAATGTTGATATATTGTTTCATTTATTTTATTATAGGGATTCAATTTGTCAGTTTTTAAAAGTTTGAAATTACAGTCTTCAGTCATTTTTGGAGTTAAAAACGCATGCAAAATAATATTCTATTTTATATACATAGGTGTGCATAAATATACTACATATATATGTATGTGCTTATATATATATATATATACACACACACACACACACACACACACACACACATTCATATACTTGTATGTATATGTGTGTGCCATCTTTTCTAATTTAGGTTGTCCTAATGCTTCTATAATTCCAAACTGACAAAAGGAAGGCCTTATATGGAAATCTTTTATGGAGAATTTATAGGGAAACCTGGACAAACATAGGACAAGACAAGAATGAATAAAGAAGTATAAATCTGAATTGGAGAGCATATTCTCCCTCCATAAATATGCAAACAAACATGTATGTGTGTATATATATGATTCATATTATATATTGATATGCTAATATATAATATGTGTGTATGTATATGTGCATAGAGAATATGTAATAACATAAATGGTCACATATGTGTATACATGTATGTGGAAGTTGTGTTTTTTGTCTATGCTGGCTTCCTGATGGAAACCCACATAAGCCTATCTAGAGATAGCTTGCATGGAGGCAAGAATGGACATCTCTAATGTATTTTCCAGTCACCCTTCTACTTGGGAGACTTTGATTCCTACCAGGAAGGGAAATACAATGCAATGTTGGGACAGAGTCTGGTCACTCTGCTGTCCTCATAGAGGGTAGGTTCCAGGCTAGAATTAAATCAACCTGTTTCTTGAAGTATTCTTAACTATGGGGATGAAACTTTTAGTTTTAAGCTAAACTCCTGATTGTTATTTCATGAGTCAATTCATCAAATTAAATATTTATTAATCACCTACAATATGATAGGCAGTGTTCAAAGCACTAGGGAAACAATTAATAAAAAGAAAAAGAGCCCTTGTTCTCAACAAGCTTACTATCTAAAGAGAGAGACAAGACACAAAAGGAGGCAGCTAGGTGGTGCAGTGGATAAAGCACCAGTGCAGGACTCAGGAGGACCTGAGTTTAAATCTCACCTCAGATACTTTACACTCACTAGTTGTATGACCTTGGGCAAGTCACTTAATCCCAATTGCCTCATCCTGGGTCATCTCCAGTTATCCTGACGAATATCTGGTCACTAGATTCAGATGGCTCTGGAGGAGAAGTGAGTCTGGTGACCTGCCAGCCCTTCCTCACTCAAAACAAAATCAAGTGCAAGTCATATCATGTAAAATACAGAGTGCAGTCTTTCCTTTGGGAGTATGAAAATAAGAAATAAGAAAAAGAGTTCTGGATCTCACCTAAGGGAAAATTTCTCATTCTCTAATGTAGTCAGGTGGAAATGGGAATGACTGAAGTTCTACATCTCTCAGAACTTGATAAATCTAATCAAAAAATACACAAGAAAGAAACAAAGGAGGTAAGCAGGATATTAGAAAAGTTAGAAATGGCAGATCTTTGGAGAAGACTGAATGGAAACAAAAAAGGATACATCAGTTTTTCTCAACAGTACATGGCACCTAGGCAAAAACTGATCATGTATTAGGGCATTAAAACCTCAAAATCAAATGTAGAAAGCCATAAATATTAAATGCAGGGTTTTTTTAGTCATAGTGCAATACAATTTATATTCAACAAAGGGCAGTGAAAAGACAGATTAAAAATTAAATGGAAACAAAATAATCTAATCCTAAAAAATAAATATGTCAAACAAATCATAGAAAAAAATCAATAATTTCATTAAGGAGAATGAAAACAATGAAACAACACAGGAAAACTTATGGGGTGCAGCCAAAGCAGTACTTAGGGAAAAATTTATTTCTCTAAATTTTTACATCAGCAAAATAGAAAAAAGATATAATGCCAAATCATAGCACTGCCCTTCCAACAGGGATGAAACAAGGATACCTATTTATCATTCAATATAGTATTAGAAATTTTAGCTATAGCAATAATAGAAAAGATAGAAATTGAAGGAATAGGCAATGAGAAAACAAAAATATCACTCTTAGTGGATGGTATGATGGTATACTTAGAGAAATCTAAATAATTAACTAAAAAATGCTTGAAATAATTAACTTTAGCAAAGATGCAAGATATAAGATAAACCCACATAAATCATAAGCATTTCTATATATTACAATTAAAGCCCAGATTCAACAGATATAAAGCAAAATTCCATTTAAAATATGTGTAAACAACGTAAAATACTCTGCAATCTACATTCCAAGAAAAATCCAGGAACTTAATGAACACTAATAAAAAACACCAAATAAAGTCAGATTTAAACAATTAGAAACATATCAATTGCTCATGGGCAGGCCAAGCCAATATAATAAAAACTACAATTCTGCCTGAACTAAATTATTTATTCAGTGTCATACCAATATAACTACTAAATTTATTTTATAGATGTAGATAAAATAAAAACAAAATTCATCTGGAAGAACAAAAGGTCAAGAATAACAACGGAATTAATGAGGAAAAAATACAAAGGAAGTTGGCCAATCCATAACAGATATCAAACTATATTTTAAAACAACAATCATAAAAACTGTCTGGTACTGGATAAAAAATAGAGTGATGGATCAGTGAAATAGATTGTGTACACAAGACAGAGAAGTAAATGACCATAGTAACCTAGTATTTGATAAAACCAAAGACCTGAGCCTTGGAATAAGAACTTACTATCTGAAAAAAACTGCTGGAAAAACTAGAAAACAAAAGGACACAGAGTAAGTATAGAGACTGATCAACATCTCATATCATACACCAATATAAAGCAAAAATAGATGCATGATTTATTCGTAAATAATAAATTTATGAGCAAATTAGAAAAGCAAGAAATAATCTGCCTGTCAGATCTCATTAATTCCGTTGTTATTCTTGACATTTTGTTCTTCCAGATGAATTTTTCTCCTTGACTAGGGAACTCTGGAATTTGGCCACAATGTTCCTAGGAGTTTCTCTTTTGGGATCTCTTTCAGGCAGTGATATGTGGATTCCTTGAATACTTATTTTGCCCTCTGGTTCTATAATCTCAGGACAGTTTTCCTTGATAATTTCGTGAAAGATGATGTCTAGGCTCTTTTGTTGATCATAGATTTCAGGTAGGACCATAATTTTTAAATTGTCTCTTCTGGATCTATTTTCCAGGTCAGTTGTTTTTCCAATGAGATATTTCACATTATCTTCCATTTTTTCATTCTTTTGGTTTTGTTTTGTGACTTCTTGGTTTCTCATGAAGTCATTAGCCTCCATCTGTTACATTCTAATTCTGAAAGAACTATTTTCTTCAGTGAGTTTTTGAACCTCCTTTTCCATTTGGGTAATTCTGCTTTTGAAAGCATTCTTCTCCTCATTGGCTTTTGGAACCTCTTTTGCCAATTGAGTTAGCCTATTTTTCAAGGTGTTATTTTTTTCAGCATTTTTTGGGTCTCCTTTAGCAAGCTGTTGACCTGCTTTTCATGCTTTTCTTTAATCTCTCTCATTTTTCTTCACAGTTTTTCCTCCACCTCTCTTACTTGATTTTCAAAATCCTTTGTGAGCTCTTCCATGGCCTGAGCCCATGGTATATTTATTTTGGATGTGTGAGATACAGAAGCCTTGACTTCTGTGTCTTCCCCTGATGGTAAGCATTGTTGTTCCTCATCAGAAAGGAAAGGAAGAGATATCTGTTCACTAAGAAATTAACCTTCTATGGTCTTATTTTTTTCCCTTTTCTGGACATTTTCGCAGCCAGTTACTTGACTTCTGAGTTTCCTTTCCACACTCTCCTCACCTCCAGATCCACCCAGCTAGCACTTGGGGGCTGAGATTCAACTTCTGCCTCCCAGCCCCAGGGCTTTGGGCGGGGGGAAGGCTGTTCTTCAGTGTGAGATTAAGTTCAGGTGCGCAGGCAGGGGCAGGGCCGCCAAGCAGGGCTCAGTTCCCTCAGGGGGGTTATGTGGAGACCTTCAACAAAGCTCCTGCCTGCTTGGGGAGCCCCTGTCTGCTTCTGCCCCTGCTGCTGCCTCCTGAGGGGGCCTGAGGTATGGGGATACCCCACTCCCCTCTCGACCAGCCAAAGAGACCCTCTCACTGACCTTTGTCACCTGTGGGTGAAGGGATCTGCTTGACTGCTGGAGATTCTATCCCTGAAGCCTGCTCGGATCTGCTCCTCTCGGTACCGCACGGCCAAGGCATGGCTGGGCTCTGCTCTGGGTCTTGTGTGCCACAGACCTTTCACGTCAGGTTTTCAGGTCTCTCTGGAACAAAAATCTCCTCTGCTCCGTTGTTCTGTGGCTTCTGCTGTTCCAGATTTGTTAGGAGTTCTTCTTTACAGATATTTTATGGGCTGTGGGTTTCAGAGCTAGCGTATGTGTGTCCTTCTACTCTGCCATCTTGGCTCCTCCCCCTGGGAAATAATCTTTACAGCAAATGTCTCTGATAAAGTCTCATTTCTCAAATAGATAGAAAATTCAGTCAAATTTATAAGAATATAAGTCATTTCAAAATTGATAAATTGTCAAAGAATATGAATAGACAGTTTTTAGATGAACAAATCAAAGATATCTATAAGCATATGAAGCACTACTTTGAGTCACTTGATTAGTGAAATTCCCATAAAACAACTCTGAGGTACTATCTCACACCTATCAGATTGTCTAATATGACAAAAAATGATAAATATTGGAGAGGATGTAAGGAAATTAGGACACTAATTTACTGTCTATGGATTTGTGAAGTAATCCAACCAATTTGGAGAGCAATTTGGAACTTTGCCCAAAGTGGTATGAAACTGTGCATTTCTTTGGATTCATCATGAACATTACTAGATCTGTATCTCAAAGAGATCATTTAAAAAATAGAGATGTGCAAATTTTTGTATGTGCACTTTTGTGGTGGAAAAATATTAGAAATTGAGAGGATGTCCATCAATTGGGGGATGACTCAACAAGTTGTGGAATATGAATGTAATGAAATACTCTTCTGCAATAAGTAATGGTGAACAGGAAAATTTCAGAAAAACCTCAAAAGACTTGTACAAAGTGGTACGAAGTGAAATGAATAGAACTAGGAAAACATTCTACACAATTTCAGCAACATTGCATGATGGCCAGCTGTGAATGACTCAGCTCTTCTCAGCAACACAATGATGCAACACAAGTACAAAGGACTCATGAAGGAGTCCACATCCAGGTAAACAACTGATGCACTCTGGATGCAGATTGAAACCTACTTTTTTTACTTACTTTTTTCATTTTCATTTTTTCTTTAGATCTGTTTCTTCTTTCACAACTGTGACTAAAATGGAAATATTTTGCATGATAGCACATGGATGTTTATATCAAACTGCTTACTATTTTCAGAAGAGGGGACAGGAGGGAGATAGGAAGAAAAAAATTGAAACTGAAAATCTTTTTTAACGAATGCTAAAAAATTGTCTTGACATGTAATTGAGGGAAAAAATAAAATACTATTTTAAAAAAGGCATGAGTGGGTATCCAGAATCCTGGGCACTAATTATAGACACTAATAACAATGTTGTTGAAAAGTACCTGAACCACATGTGTGGCCGAAGCCAGCTTCCTTTTTTTAAAAAGCAATTACAGAGACATTTCATAACCAAACAACAGATATCTGGCCTCTATGAACAAAGGATCATGGAAATTAGAATCCTGGAAGGGTCTCTCTAATATAGGATCTAGCATCTGTCTCTCATTTAAAGCTTATGTCATGGAAGAAAGCAAATAGTTCCTTTTGATATACAAGGAAAAGGAATCAACAGTTTCATTCTGTGATTTACTGCCTGCAAATTAGTTCAAAATTAGATAATTATTATCTATCCTCCCAGAACAGTGAAAGAACAACAAACACTTGCCCCTCTCTCAATCTGATTAACTCATTTCCTTACTTGAAACTGTGGTTTATTTTTTGTTCCTACAAAAAAGTCACTTGTATTTGGATATTTTGCAGATGAACTTCAGGTAATTTGTGTCTATCTTGGTTTACAAAAGTTGGTGTGTTCCTAGTAATTGATTTATGACAATAATCATGTGAGCAAATCCAAAGGGAATAGATATTATCTAAATGTGCTCATTATATTGATAATATTGAAGGATACTATTTACCATATCAATGTTCATAAATATATTGATTTACTTAATTTGGGAGGCAAAAACTGAAATTGTCCCATCTCTATTATCTTTAAATAAATTATATCTTCATGAGGTTGCAAATTAGGATCAAAAAATAGGGATTCTGGATTTGGAAAACACATTAGAGGTCATCCCAGTGAATCTTGCCTTGAAATGTAAAAACTCTCTATATATCTCCTCTGTGTTTATTTCTAAAGGTAATACGATGATATTGAATTCATAGAAAAGTAATTCATTTACTACTCAAAATGTAAAAGAAAAAGGAGTATCAAAATAGTAATAGTACCAAGTTGTAAAAAAACAAAAACAAGGGCCTGTTTTCAACAGGTGACACCAGTATTGGCAGAAAAGAGGTCTAGTAGAGATTCATATTTGATGCTAAATAGTCTGTAATGATCATTACATCAATAAACTCTGCTTTTGTGGGATCAATGTTTATAATCATCTGGAAGCATTTCTTATGCATGGCCCAAAACTAAAGTATGATTACTTAATTGTATACTGTAAATTTAAGCTAAAAAGAAAAAAAAAGAGCATTTTTAGGCATTCTTTACAGAACAGTGAAAAGTCTGGTCAGTATTGTGCAGCCGGTATAGGTGATCACTCCTCTTGTTTATTAACAGGAAGGCTTATTTTTTCTTTATAAGCTGTAGCACAAGTGTACTTTGAATACTTTTATGGGGATATTTTTAATCTTTAAACAATAATAATAGCTAGAATTTAAAGTGTTTGAATATTTGCAAAATATCTTACAAATAATACATAAATACAACCACAACTAAACAAGAAAGAAGTTAAGGATGAATTTTCGAAAATTGTAGAAATTTTAGAAAAGTTAGATTTGATAAACCTCTGAAGAAAATTGAAAGGGGAATAGAAAAGACTATACATTTGTCTTAGTGGTACATGGCATCTATAAAAAAATTAAACATATATTGGGGCATAAAAACTTCTAAATCAAATGTAAAATTGCAAAAAACTATTAAATTCATCCTTTTGGGATCATAATGCAATAAAATTACATTCAATAAAGGGAAGTTGAAAGACAGTTTTAAAAACACAGTTAAAAAACATTTTCCACATAAATAAAATCAGATCTAAACAATG